>NC_134485.1:40077894-40257894 GCF_040206685.1 Ascaphus truei | reverse complement strand
TCTGTCACCCCCTCTCCCTCTCTCTGTCACCCCCTCTCCCTCTCTCTGTCACCCCCTCTCCCTCTCTCTCTCTCTCTCTCTCTCTCACCCACCCACTCTCTCTCACTCTCACCCACCCACTCTTTCTCTCTCACCCACCCACTCTCTCTCACTCTCTCACCCACCCACTCTCTCTCACTCTCTCACCCACCCACTCTCTCTCTCTCACCCACCCACTCTCTCTCACTCTCTCACCCACCCACTCTCTCTCTTTCTGTCACCCACTCTCTCTCTCTGTCACTCTGTCTCTCTCTGTCACCCACTCTCTCTCTGTCACCACCCTCTCTCTCTCTCTCTCTCTCTCTCTCTCTCACCCTATCTATCACCCTCTCCATCATTCTCACTCTGTCTCTCTCTCACTCTGTCTCTCTCTCACTCTGTCTCTCTCTCACTCTGTCTCTCTCTCTCTCACTCTGTCTCTCTCTCTCTCACTCTGTCTCTCTCTCTGTCTCTCTCTCTCACTCTCTCTCTCTCTCACTCTGTCTCTCTTTCACTCTGTCTCTCTCTCTCTCACTCTGTCTCTCTCTCTCTCACTCTGTCTCTCTCTCTCTCACTCTGTCTCTCTCTCTCTCACTCTGTCTCTCTCTCTCTCACTCTGTCTCTCTCTCTCTCACTCTGTCTCTCTCTCTCTCACTCTGTCTCTCTCTCTCTCACTCTGTCTCTCTCTCTCTCACTCTGTCTCTCTCTCTCACTCTGTCTCTCTCTCTCACTCTGTCTCTCTCTCTCACTCTGTCTCTCTCTCTCACTCTGTCTCTCTCTCTCACTCTGTCTCTCTCTCTCACTCTGTCTCTCTCTCTCTCACTGTCTGTCTCTTTCACTCTGTCTCTTTCACTCTGTCTCTTTCACTCTGTCTCTTTCACTCTGTCTCTTTCACTCTGTCTCTTTCACTCTGTCTCTTTCACTCTGTCTCTTTCACTCTGTCTCTTTCACTCTGTCTCTTTCACTCTGTCTCTTTCACTCTGTCTCTTTCACTCTGTGTCTCTGTCTCTGTCACCCACTTTCTCTCTGTCTTATCTTAACTGCCCTATACCTACACCGAAATAACCTATACTGCTTTCTTCCAGATATGACTCAAGTTTCACACGGGAGACATCGGAAGACAGGTAGGGAACTCCTCCCCTCCAGTATAGTAACTTGAGGGACTGCGGATCAGGTAAGATCCCAGGCGGGATTTCCGCTTAGAAATTGTGAAGAGGGGGCATTCTGACACTGGTTAATGGGTTCAGAATCATTCACATCTGGCTTTTTTTTCTGATTGGTGAGGTCATCTGACACACACACACACACACACACACACACACACACACACACACACACACACACACACACACACACACACACACACACACACACACACACACACACACACACACACACACACACACACACACATGTAACAAGGACTAATTGTAGTACAGTATAAGTGTAATACAATAAATAAACTGTTATGTAAAAAACGAATCCTGTTATTAGTTCTTACTAGGAATTTATTCCATTTTTTTAAAGGGGTGGGGCTAAGTAGCAAGTAGATTTTTTGGTTGGGCGAGTAGATTTTTTTTTTTGGGTGGGGGGGGGGCATGATTTCTGTTGGTGGCCCTGATGGGGGAGAAGGTAGAGCGAGAATGGGAAGAGGTAGAATGAATAATACAGCATCAATGGTGACACTATTAGATAAATATCATTATAATATTCATTTTTTAGTAATGTTATTTGTTGTATTAATAATTTTTTTTGTGCCACGGTTTTTCATTTTCAAATTCTAGACACCCTAGTTAGTGTGGAGAGTGAGCTGATTTAGAGAGTGAGTGGTTCCAGGATCTCTCTCCATCCACCCATGCCTGGGGTGGAGGGAGGGAGGCAAAGAATATCATGCTACTAGTCAGGGCTCTGAGCTAGGTTTAGAAAGGACTGATCCTGAAAGACTGTTTCTCTGTGCTGGAGCGATCTGCAATAAAGCCACCAAGAAAAAACATTGCTGTGTGGATTCATGTCTCTGGGTATGAGGAGTGTCAGTGAGGGTCTATTCTCTGAAGACCCCAGAGGATCCTTACTGGCAGGAGGCACTGCACCATCTGGAGAAACAAAGGTAATCTGTCCCCTGTCCCAGCTCTCCCCACACCACCACGGAGCCCTCAGCCCTCCTGTTACCAGCAGGTTGCAGCACCATTACACCTGAAGTAACCAGAGAAGGAGAGTACCCCCCTCACCCCCATCTCACTTAGGGGGGGATGGGATAAAAGGGTTAAATATATATATGTATACACACACCTCTTTCTTTTTTTCCACTTTCATTTTTATTTTCTTCCCTCTCTTCCCCCCCCCCCTTTTCTCACCCTTTTCTGTTCCCCCTTTTTTGTTTTCCTTCTCTCTTTTTCCTCCCCTTTTTTTTATTTTTCTTTCTTTACTTACCATGTCATTCAGATTGTTTTTAATGTGCTTTTGATACAGAGCCAAGCAAGAAATTGGCCTTGGTGCCAATACTTGCACCTGAATTGAGATTCATTGTACCGTAGGGCAGAGGTGCTAAACTCCAATCCTCAAGACCTATCATTAGGGCAGGTTTTAAGGATATCCCAGCTTCAGCACACGTGACTCAATCAGTGGCTGAGTTGAAGACTGAGACACTGATTGAGCTTTTTGGGCTGAAGCTGGGATATCCTTAAAACCTGTCCTGTTGAGGGTCTTCAGGACTGGAGTTGAACATTTTTACCAGAATTGAGAACTGGTTAAAGGATTGGCATCAGGAATAGGGTACAAGAGTTACAGTGGGTAAATAGACCAGTGTTCATCTTTGCTAATGACAATAAACTGTATGAGGTTGCAAAATAGCAGAATCTAAAAACTCTGAAGAAGGATGTAGATACATTATGAATATTGGCAGGTACAGTAAATGACAGATGAGGGTTAACATACAAGTTATGCATTTGGGTAAAAAAAAAATATGCATACTTTAGGACTGATTGTAGATGACAATCTTAGCAAAAGTACTCAGTGTTTAACAGCAGGTGCAAAACATAGCAGAATAACTTTGCCCCTGTAAAATCTGCAATAAGAGCACATTCTGGATAGAGATGTGCAACATTTTCTTACAAGTTCACAAAACAGGCAAATATGGCAGAGAAAAAACTTGAGAATTTTTGGCAAATGTCAAAAATTTTGTGAAATATATGAATTTCACCAGTGAAAAGACTAACGTCACCTGACTGTTAATATGTCCGAAAATATATCCAAGGTCAACAGAGAACTTGCAAGGGATGTTTTCACCCCAAATGCTATACAATTAGCTAAAGAAATGTGAAACTGTGTAGACGTATATAATAGATAAATGTAAGAAAATATTGTATATTATAAATATAAAAGTATATATGGACATGCCAAATAGTTTAAAACATGGATATATAATCTATCCTGACAGATCTGAAATTTAGAATGTTATCCCTTACAAAATATACTTTAGTTGGAAAATCTTGCATTGATATTTTTTGTTTGCCCTCCTCTTGATCACCTTGAATGTACATATAGTAGAAATTAAGATATTAACAATTCAGATTCAAATGCTTTCTACATGCTAAACTTTTAAGTAATAGTGGTATTGTGGAGCAAAGGTGCATTGCAACTGGAGAGAATCTTGAAAAGAATCTTGAAAAAATAAATGTCACGGGCAAACTCCAAAGTAAAATTGAGGATGTTTAATGAATAAACTCACAAGGAGATGAACATGACAAACGCACCAACACGTTTGATCCCGTAGGACTTTATCAAGGTGTATTATCAAACACATACCTTCTGCCAGATATAGCCGTAATTTTGCAACAAAAGTCTGCAGGGCCGTGCCGCGCATGCGCACCAGTGCCGCGTTGCACAGTCATGACAGCACACCATGCCCAACCAATCTGCCTCGAACATGGAGTGATGTCACAAGCGCGCGCTCGCATCCATGCTGGAACGCACGCCCGCACCGCTCATGCAGGGCTGAAGGCGGAAGAACACTTAAAACAACAAAACTTTATTGACAAAAAACTCTGAACAACAATATAATATAAAAGCATAAAAACTTAATGAGAAAACAATAAATGTGTATAAGAAAAGAAAAAAGGGGAAAAGAAGAAAAAAGCAACCTTATGATAAATAAAAAACATTAATTGCACAAAAGGCATATTTGACAATCACAAATTGTTGCTTTTTGCATATTATTACAATAAGGTTGCTTTTTTCTTCTTTTCCCTTTTTTTCTTTTCTTATACACATTTATTGTTTTCTCATTCAGTTTTTATGCTTTTAATATTATATTATTGTTCAGAGTTTTTTTTGTCAATAAAGTTTTTGTTGTTTAAAGTGTTCTTCCGCCTTCAGCCCTGCATGAGCGGTGCAGGCGTGCGTTCCAGCATGGATGTGAGCGCGCGCTTGTGACGTCACTCCATGTCTGGGGCAGATTGGTTGGGCATGGTGTGCTGTCATGACTGTGCGACGCAGCACTGGTGCGCATGCGCGGCACGGCCCTGCGGATTTTGTTGCGAAATGACGGCTATATCTGGCAGAAGGTATATGTTTGATAATACACCTTGATAAAGTCCTACGGGATGAAACGCGTTGGTGCGTTTGTCATGTTCATCTCCTTGTGAGTTTATTCATTAAACATCCTCAATTTTTCTTTGGAGTTTGCCCGTGACATTTATTTTTTCAAGATTCTTTTCAAGATTTTCTCCAGTTGCAATGCACCTTTGCTCCATCTACCACTACTGCTACTACACTTCAGGATTGCTCACAGAGGAACTACTATCCTGTATTGGCGTTCTGGACTTCAGTATACCCCCAGGGCAGGTAATGGGCAATAGCCTTTATCTTATTACCTATGACCCTAAATGGGGATGTTTATGCCTTAAGAGGGGTGTGCATTTTTGACCATTTCTGCGGTAGTCGTGCAAACTGACCGCTAGGTCTTTATTTTGCCCTCCCCTTAAATGAT
Source organism: Ascaphus truei (assembly GCF_040206685.1). Classification (NCBI taxonomy): domain Eukaryota; kingdom Metazoa; phylum Chordata; class Amphibia; order Anura; family Ascaphidae; genus Ascaphus; species Ascaphus truei. The sequence goes on along the minus strand of NC_134485.1, from coordinate 40,252,889 downwards.
TATTATATATATGAGCCTATAGATTTAATACAGTGTTCCTATTTTTGGATTATTTCTTCAACTATCAAGATGTTTTTGTGTACACACGAATATTGAGCGTCACTCTAAAAACTACTCTTCTTTAAACTTTTAAGTACTATTTTTTTAGTTGCCATCTTTTAAATGGTTAAAGAAATCTTCAGAACTCCCAATATGTATGATTGTTTCACTCCATGCTTCTTTAACAATGACCACAACAGCATGAATTCAAATCTAACTTCATTAGGCCATCATCAATAATTTAATTTCTTTCTAAAACTCACAGGTCTCGTAAAGTGTACTGTCAAAAGCACTGTACAGGTATGCTATAATTATCTCTATGATTGACTCATGTTGATCCCTTAAAGCAGCATTCCTATGCACACATTCTGTTTTTTTACATTTTTTTTTATAGGTTTGAAGCGGTGGTTCTCTAGAGTTGAACTCTGTTGATTTCAGCTCTGGGGACCCCTTGCTTCCCAATATACTTACCACGGAAGGGGCTGCTGGTATTTCTGCATTATTTAGATGTCCCACATCATGTGGGGAAATACAAAGCCTCAAGGGATGACATCATGTCTTACTATTGGCCCGCAGGCATTGGGACTTTTAAAGCCACCATTTTGATATCCCGGTATAGGTTTTTACCAGCTCCTCCTATCGAGGTAAGTAATCAGGAACAGGGGTCCCCAGAGCTGAAATGAATGTGGTTTGGTTCCACAGACCTCTGCTTAAAACCTATTAAAATAAAAAAAAGAAGATTTGCCATGCCATGTTTGGCTACTAACCTGCCCTACTCCTGGCAGTAATCCCTGGTAGAATCAGGCTGCCAGTAGTCAGCATGGGGGTTTCTCCCTCCTTGGTGCAGCACTTGAGTGACAGTGGGAGGTGGTGACAATAGGCCTGAGCATGTCCAATCATGGGACAGACCTGGTGCCCTCCTCCTAGTTTTACTTAAGGGCAGTGCTGCCCCAAATTTAGTAGTGTCTCTCCCCACTTGAGAGAGGCAGGGATCACACAGGATTGTCTGGAAATTGGCCTACCCTGTTCCTCTTCCCGTTGGGGGGGAGTGAGTGATACCCTATACATCTGGACCTGCTAGAGGGCCAGGGAAGAGCCAGACAGCTGCAGGGGCCCTGACCTGTAGTGGTAGTCCAGGGACCAACCTCAAGTTGACCATCCCTGAGACTGCAGTGTGCAGAGATCTGCCTTGTTCTTGTCCTGATTGCAGACCAAGAGAATAAACCGTTCCTGTTGTTATACTCCCGCCTAGTGTGTAATCTTACTGGGGGGGGAGGTGATAGTTGTACTGTAGGAGATCATCTTCACATATCTGGAGCCTACAGCAGATGGAGGTGCTGCACTGCTAGAGAACTATGTGTGTTATATACCCCAGAAACCTGATTCTGTGTCCTCACTACCACCGGGGGACAGCTCAACTCTCCTTTTACCAGCAGGTATCATGCACCACATGACTAGTAATGGCAGAATCTCCTAGAGAGTGGGGGAAACACCATTACAAAACACAGTAAATAAGTGTTGCCAGGTGGGTCTTTTTAAGGGCTTACAAACCTCTCTTCAGTGCCCTGAGCTCACAAGTTTAGGAGGTAATCATCTTACATTCTATTCATATACAAATAAGGTGCAATCACTTTGTACAAGTGTATTGGTTATCCCCAACACCTGGTGTGTCCAGGGGGTCCCACATGAGAGGTTTTTAAACAACTGCAGATGATATCACAACACACATCACATCTACTACACCTCGTAAGATCTAATAAAGCCACTAAAATGTCTTCCTTTTACACAGTTATACATCAGAAGGGATGATTTCACTTACCTACACATATACTATACAGTAGATTAGAAAATAAATACAAAAATATAGGCCCCTCCATGATCTTACACCATAAACCCGTAATGTTGTAATTAAAGGAACTTTAGTCAGAACTGCCTTCCTCTGGATCAATAAGTATAGATATAGGATAAAGTATCTGTTGTCTAAATTTAGCATAGGTTGAACTTGATGGGCATACATCTTTTTTCAACCTCATCTACTATGTAACTATGTAACTATGTATTGTTTGCACATTTCCAATAGCGTAGGGAACCAGTTAAACTATAATTAAGAATCCGACTCAAAGTCCTATAAAACCCCAAATTTTACCCAAACAAGGAATGAAACCTTCATTAAATTGAATAAATAAACAGTATGATGGTTATGGGCTGTAGGTATGCATTTGATTGAAATGTTCTGTTCTTATTTTATATTAATATTGTTCTATATGTGATATGTCCATTTTGATTGCTGTTCTCACAATGATAACAAAAAGTAATAAATACATAATGATCAAAGGAAATTAAGGAATAAAACAGTAACTCACCCATATACACAATGAGCAGCTGATACCAGCCATTCATTGTTGACCAGGGAAGCCCCGCATGTTTGTCTTCCATTGTAATAGAGCGAGACTATCCATGGCCATGCACCTAGTGCCGCATCAGTTCCACCTACTATCTTTGACCTGTTCATGTTATCCAGTACTCGTTTTCCACATGCTACATTATGAACGAAAAGGACAAAATAAGTTAGCAACATATTTTCCCATTGTTATATTATTTGTTTGAACTATATCTTAGTATATACTTGTATTAAACACTAAAAAAAAAGTCTATAGTATAAAAAAAACCAATTACTTACCCCTACGGTTGCACTCAATACTAATAACAGACTGGTTGGCACACTGATCACTGTCAAATAAATAAATAAATAACATATATAAAACATAATATATATTGTGACTTCATCTACACACAAGTATTATAATATCTTTCTACAAATGATTCACTAAAATATTAAAAATGTGTAAATAGTTCTGTAACCTGTTGGATTAAAAAAAACCTGCTAATTTAGATAAACCAGTGGAACAGAGCTACTGGTTACTATGAATGACCTCCTTGTCATCAGTTTGTTGTCCTTTATGTTACTTGCACATGTAAAAATCTAAAAATGTTGATTAAAATCAAGCCTCTGTTAAAAGTAAAAGGGCAGAGGTGATCGGTTTCATTGGAGGTTATTTTTTTGTGATTTCACATTTTTTAATTCGATCATTCTCCTTAAGTATCAAAATGCAGTTTTTTTTATAAGAACTTTGCACACATCTGTATTAGACAGTTTGACATTGTCTACAGTTTGTTATATTTTCAGTAAAACCCTAATCCTAATAATGAACCTGAATGGTTCAAGAGCCCTACTGTGTGTTGTATTCAAGGTTATGACTGACCTCTATTTTAGGTTGACCTAGTTCAAGTCTCGGCCAAACACAGAATTCCTGTATGTAGTTTCAGATTGTTTGTAGTGTTTGACCATATACTGATAATACATACAATAATATGGTAATACATTGACTACATGTTGATAATATTTGTATAAGAAGATAGGTTTTGTACCCCATTAATTTTTTTTAATTTCAGACTAGTTTTTCTATCTTGTGATTACAAGCCTTCTAGCAACTTTATAAATGTGAGGCACATGAACTGAAGAATGGAAATAGCAACAACTTAAATTGAGGAAATGAAATGGTGTATATTTTCTCATGCAAGGCTCATAATCAGTGCTTTGCTGTGGAAGTCATGTTCTTAGATACCCTGAGGTTTCCTGAAACAACGAGTACATTTTGTGCGATAAAAAACCTCAGATCAGAAGTCTCTAATATGAAGTCAAATAATAACATTGAACTCTTAGGTTTACAGTATAATAGTACATAGAAATGAGAGTTCACTCAAACTGTACTGTTCCTATTCTATTACTGCAATACATCCAAATTCAGCTTCTATTTATAGTAGACAATCAAACTGCACAATACTCTAATGTTCTCTGTATGTTACATTTGTTATCATTTATCAGGAAATACATTGAGAGTTACCTCTCGTTTCCAAGTACAGTATGTCCTGGGCTCAGAGTTATGATTAACAATACACGGCTACATTAAATGAACATGGTTATAAACATTATATTTTATTACATTGCATGCACAGTTAGGGATAATATATGTTATAGGTGTATGTAACAGTTACTGACCAGATTAACATGGGACAGCTTTAGTTTTGAAAGAATTTAGACCGGTGGCGGCTTTGAGAGTCTCAGGTAGATTCTACCATTTGTGAGATGCATGGAAATGGATTCTATAGCCACAGCAGGCAAACAAGCACACAGCAAATAATACAAGTTTCCCTTATTTCATTGACATTTTGGGAGCAAAGTTTAAAAATAAATTTGATATTTTTAGTAAATTATATATATATATATTTTTTTTTAGGAAATAATATATATATATATATATATATATATATATGTGTGTGTGTGTGTGTGTGTGTGTGTGTGTGTGTGTGTGTGTGTGTGTGTGTGTGTGTGTGTGTGTGTGTGTGTGTGTGTGTGTGTGTGTGTGTGTGTGTGTGTGTATATATATATATATATATATATATATATATATATATATACAGTAGAGGCAACGTTTATTCTAACATTTGCCGTAAACTAGCCGGGTTACATTCTGGGTATGTGCTGTGTATGTGCTGGGTATGTGCTGGGCTAGTTTGAGGCACGTTTAAGGCATTTCTGCATTGACTAACGACCCATAGGATTAACACAGCAGGGATCCCTGGCAGTCCCATTCAGTTTGAATGGGACTGCCAGGGACCCCCGCTGTTAATCTGATAGGCCATTAATCAATGCAGAAATGCTGGGGCTAGTTTAAGGAAAGTTTAAGGCACGTATTCAGAATGTACCTGGGTGTTTCCTGGGTTTTTTGGGGAATTGCACTGGTTTTTGTTCGAATAAGAGTTGCCTCTACTGTATATATGTTATTTAGGATAGATTGACGTCTTGGCCATGCATCTACTTAGTTCAAATATTTAAGTGCAATAGCTGGCCACTAGAGATCAGTAGAACCTAAAGAATTACAGGTAGAAGTGCTTGATATTAGAATAGCTTGCACAGAGGTTAAACTACAGTACAATGCAAAGCATGTATTGTATTCCCACATGTATAGAAAATACTGCAATGTTATTGCAGAATAGAAATAAAGGCAGAAGGCGAAAAGAAAGCAACACAGTAATCAATAGGCTATTCACACGTACACGAGAACAGCAATGTATTTGGGAATGTATTCTCATTATAAAAGGATCAGGAAGAAAAAGATGAATAATAATACAGGTAGAAAATAAAAACAGCACCATGTTAGTTTCAGATTTTAGAATATTTAAGTATTATATACTACATAAATTCTAGAGTACACATATACGGCATGTGTGTGAAAAGTTATGAGTAGACTTTTGTAAACACACAGGGTTAAACTCTTGTCAGATTTTGGACACATTAAAAACAAAATTAGTGATAAAGGAGTAAATGGCAATTTGCAGTAACCCAGAAAATAATGTACATAATAGCAAAACATTAGTTTTAGAATTTGATTTAGCAAATAATTTGTTGCTTTAATTGTCCACCTCTTTCTCATCAGTACTTAATTGAGCTTAGTGGAAATAGCATTTCAGCTCCTGAACTTAATACACGTCTCCTCAACAAAATCAATTTCATAATAAAAGGAGTACTTGCCTTGTCAAAATGCAGACATTTGAAATCCAGCGGATTTCCGTGGACAATGGACTCTAAATCGGAATTCAACAAACTTCTCATACTGATCTCAAAGGGTGGGTTTCCATAGGTAAGGATAAAGTGAAAATATCCCTATTTATGTAGACTTAAAAACTTGCTTATCCTTTTTAAAAATTGATCAATTACATTTTATGCAAAAGTACGGAATGACACAATTTATCTTAAATGTAATTTAAATAGATAAATTAATTAAGATTTATGGTGCTAAAGTAGTTCTATCCTGCACCCCCCTATGGAGGTGTGTATCTCGAGAAGCAGGGGGTCCCCATGAGCTGAAATGAAAGGGGTTCAGCTCGGAGAGACTCTCCTTCAACCCTATGTTAAAAAATTATAATAAAAAGCACAAAACTGCAGAGCTCATGTGAAAGGCGAGTATCAGTATTTACTTCCTGCAGGGTGGCCCTTCATGCAAAGGATTAACAAAAGCATGGACCCCCTCAGTGTTAATCCTTCTGGGCTGCAAAACTTGCTGTCCTTGTGGCCAAGGCCACAAGGACAGAAAGTTTCGCAACAGCTGCATGGTGGCAATGATAATAGATGCAGAATTGTGAGACTACAATGATCAAGTTTGTGTGGTTCAGGTTCCCGTTCACAGATTACTATTCAAAGCATAAGTAAACAATTTGACTTTAACCAGAATTTTTATTTTTATTTTTTTAATAAGTTACTCTGATTTAACATTGATATTCTAGGACCCAAGTACTATATCTCTTCACTATTTCTGTGACATGATCCATCTCTCTCGCTGTGTGTAGTTATAACTTTATTCTTTCCTCCGTATATTGCTTGGCCAGGCATTTTTCCAATGCATTAAGATTTTTCTTAAGGGAATTATACTGAATTCTGTAGGCAATAAAATCTGCCAAACCAGAACTGGCTGCTCATACCTTTTTGACAATATAAAAACATAAGGAACTTTTGCACAACTGTAGCATACATTTGTGCTGACTCCTACTGTATCACTTGATGACTGACACCCCCATGAAGAAAGCACTCATTTAACAGTGCATGGTTCTTAGGGGGAAATTCACTGCAGTCCCACAAATATGCATTTTTTTAACAGGTAATTCAATAATGTTTTACAGCATAAAATAATGCATTCAACATCAACAACAAACTCTTCCCTGATCTTTAGGGTTAATGATGCCCCAGGACTAATCTATTAGGCCATTTGATGTTTTGGGGACTTTGTGTTTTTTTTTTGTTACTTTCTTGTGGCTGGGCCAATGATTATCTTAATAAATTATTTCTGGGGGTTAATAAACCTCGAAGATTGTTCATCATAGCTGATGTATTTAGGTGTTCTTTTTTATTCTGTCATTGGCCTCTTTTTTGCCAATGAGGCTACAAAGGCTCTCCCTGAGTGCACCAAGGTTCTTGGTTAGGCCCATCCAGGGAGAGTGAGGTGGGGCTTTAACCCCTTGTTTCCCATATAAGCTAGTAAGGCAATGTCTTACTAACCTCTTTGGTATGCACAATGTGGTAAGTAGTGTAGTGCAAGGGTGTTTAGTTTAATCCGAATACACTGTACGTTACCCTGTGGTAGAACACTGTGATATTTCCCCCACACCTAACAACTATATTGCTAGAAATAAATAATGCTAATTTTAAATTAAGCATTATTTACCTCATACTGTAGCTCAGGGTAACGCAAACTTTTCCTGCTTCGTTCCCGTCTGCCTGCTCCGTAACTCGCACCCCCCCCACCTACCTGGCAGCTGTGTCAAATGACGATCCGGGGTCACATGACGTCAGGTCACATGACCCGCTGCATCATTTGACGCCTGTGACGTCACATGACCCCACTGAGACATTCGAGCATTACACATGTGCGTTTTTCTTTTCTTTTTTAATGGGTATAATATTAACTCAACTTTAACGGAGTTTAGTGAAGCCTTAGGGCACTTAAATACAGTATATTATTTTTGCATTTATCTGTGTGTGTGCTTTTAGGTAACTGACAATCCAACTCAGGGACATAATAAGAAATTACTGGTGCTGTCCTCTTGATTTTCAATATACACTAAAACTTACCATACCTACAGCATAGATTTGTCTCAATAAAGCATCTACTGTATAGCAATGGGTAATTTTAAACAGGACAGTCCAAATGTGTTTTTTGTTAAATCGGAAGGCAGCCAGAATCTCCAGAGCACAATAGTTTAGTCACCACACACATCTCAAGGGGTGAAGAAATATGACGAAGCAAGGAATATTCTGTAGCCAGACAAGGGACAGCTCCCTCTTCTATTTGTGTTTTGTTTATTGTTTTTACTTTGACAATGCCAGAAAGGAAGGGGACTTGCAAGATAGGCGACATCAAAATGAGAACTGAAAAAGTATGGAAAGAAACAGGAGATTTCTAACGGCATTTGAGGAAAGAGGATAATTTGGACTAATGGAAGACCAAGAAAAAAATACGTTCCAATGAGAGATTGAGGTTGCAGGACTAGTCAATTGAAAAGCCACTATACTGTAACTAGCCACACACTGATGAAACCCAAAAGGTTGAAACTGCATCTGTGAGTAGATTTACTGGCTATGCACTTAGCCCAGGCTGTGCTGAAAAGTTGTGTAATGTAGCAGGCATAAGCTTATAGGGAGACATGCCAAAATGGATTTGAAGCTAAAGTTGACACTTTGTGCTAATTTGCATGTCATTTCCCAAAATCCCTTGCTGCAGTGGAAGCACTGTATGCTAGGAGATAGTGGTGAAAAGCAGGGTTGCAGACCTGTCAGACGTGAATGTGCTCACAAGTGATTTTTTTAATTTGCAGTATGCTATACGATGGAGGGTTTTTGTCACTTTTTTTAACCCACCATAACTTATGTAAGGTGTAATATTAGATAATACTTACTGCATTAAAAAAAAAAAAAAAAGAATCAACTCTTATTGCCATTTTTTTTATAAGTTTTAAAGTATCCTTTGAATTCTATAGCAGGCTTTAACACATTTCTCAAGCGGTGCAAGATCTTTGCAACACTCTCCAGTTTGAGATAATTTGTTGCCAATATTCCTAGCAATTTGAGCTGAAAACTGTAACAATAGATAATGTTGCCTTGGTAATATAAGGATACATTGTAGATTCTCAGTTACACTGACTGAAGCAGACATTATGTTATTCACACCATCAGGATTTTTACAGATGTATAACAGGAGCACCAAATGATTGCCAGCTTAAGTAAGAATGTAGAATTATACATTGTCACATGCATTACATATAGAAATAAGAAAAAGATGAAAAACAGGGGGAATGTAGTATTCCTGATTTAATAGATGCTTTTATCCTAAAGCTGCCTCCTTAAATCTGACCAAGCTGGCACACATTGGGCATAAAAAGTTATTGCTAATGAATACAGCATGAACTTATGTATCCCCGATGAAGCAAACTAAGTATTCACAAAACCGTCTTACCGGAGGACCATTGGCTGTTGAGAAGCATTGCATCGAGGGTCAGGAGTCGTATTTGAAGGGTGCAGACATCATAAAGGTAAGAAAAACATTGCATTTTTTTTTTAGGTCGCCCATTGACTGCCAATGTTTTTATCTATGCCCCTTTCGGGCTATAGATAAGCACAGTGACAAGCAATGCATTATTTGGCAAATGCATGTTTTTAATTCATTTGTATGTATTTAGTGTTTTATTTTTTGTAGGTTTAACATTCATTGACAGTGTGGCAATCCATGACCATATATTGTGGGCATGGCCTACCACAGACACAATCAATGGCTTTATTGTGAAATGCTTGTTTTATTTTTGTTTTCTCCGCAGGGAAGCATATTGGATATTTATGTTACAAACTAGGGCTCCTTGCGGTCTAAATATTGAGTGGAATCTCAGTCACTTTCTCCATCGTTGGTTATTTACTATGTTTTATGGTTGAGGAGTCAGATTCTTGTTCCTTAACCTTAGGTAATTTTTTCTATATTCCCTATAATTATCGGAATAGGAAACAATATTACTCATTCTCTATCAGAGTTACAACATATAATATAATAACATATAATGATAAGGATGTTTATATTAGTAGTTCTTGGCTATGGACTTGTGACCAATGGGGTAATGTAGGATAAGCACATTATATATCGGATGACTCTTCTGGACATTTGTTATAATACTAGGTTGTCTTTATGTGTTTTTTTTCTCCCCTCCCCCTTTCCCTCCCCCTTTCTCCTCCCCTCCTTCCCCTCCCATCCTCCCCATCCCTTTCCCTGCCCTCCCCCCCATCCCTTTCCCTGCCCTACCCCCTCCTCTCCCATCCTATTCCCTTTCACTTCCTTTTCCTTCCCTCTACCCTCCCTTTGTCCCCTGCCCCCCGTCCCCTCCCCCCCTTTTCCCTCCTTACCAGGAGCTCCTTTATTTGTGTGATATTTCATATTGCATACTTGTGGTTGGTCCCTATCTGTATCTGGTATTAGCCATAAGTACAAAAAGGAACAGTTGATTATTATATTTGTTATTTCTCTTTTAAATACAATTATCAATGTTAAAATATTCAAGTATATGCAATTCCGGGAGGAGAAACATCTTTCGATATAGCAGAACGAATTTATATATTGAGAGGTTCTGTTATGGTAAGTAACAAAGAGGCAAGAACCCACTAGACGCACTCAATACCCCCTGATGTATAATGTGAATGTTAAAAATAATTTTTAATGCTATACTAATTAAAATAATGGGAATTAAAATTCAACAAATGACACACATATATGATACCCTATGATGAATATATATGATATTCCGGGTAACTAAGTAAGGCGACAATTTGAGGTTAATTGGATCAAACTGTCCCAGGGAGCCAGTATACAGTAATCCCTATTAGTGGTTAATTAGGTGTACGCTGGTATCAGTGAGGGGCTGTTCAATACCTGTCTCAGGTGTCAGACAGGTCCCAGATGGTGAAGGTGAAATGTGAAATGGATCATAATATGCTAGGTACAGACAAAAAGATCAGTATTTCAAACCAGTGTGTGCTCACTTTGCAAATCATAAATCCATAAATGGAAAGTGTAGACTCTCTCTACAATCCAACATGTAGCCACCTAACAGCAACTAGTTGACTCCTGAATAGTAAAGGAGTGGGCTGTTAAATACAGAACACAATGTGCAGAGGCTCATAGACTCCTATAGGCAGTGTGGTTGTCAGTATACCTGTGCACATATTCATGAATGTGCTTCCACTGTCAGGAGTGCTAATGCCACTATAAAACTGTGTATGATCAAAATAAACCTATCTAGTATGCAGAAAAAGGTTTCATGGTGGATACATACAGTAGAGGCAACTCTTATTCGAACAAAAACCAGTGGCAATTCCCCAAAAAACCCAGGAAACACCCAGGTACATTCTGAATACATGCCTTAAACATTCCTTAAACTAGCCCCAGCATTTCTGCATTGATTAATGGCCTATCAGATTAACAGCGGGGGTCCCTGGCAGTCCCATTCAAACTGAATTGGACTGCCAGGGATCCCTGCTGTGTTAATCCTATGGGTCGTTAGTCAATGCAGAAATGCCTTAAACGTGCCTCAAACTAGCCCAGAACATACCCAGCACATACCCAGCACATACCCAGAATGTAACCCGGCTAGTTTACGGCAAATGTTAGATTAAACGTTGCCTCTACTGTATAGTCACCTAACAGCAGCTAATTAGCTCCAAAATAGTAAAGGAGTGGGCTGTTAAACACAGAACACAATGTGCAGAGGCTCAAATACTCCTATAGGCAGTGTGGTTATTAGTATACCTGTGCACATATTAATGAATGTGCTTCCACTGTCAGGAGTGCTAATGCCACTATAAGGCTGTGTATGGTGGAAAGAAACCTATCTAGTATACAGAGAAAGGTTTCATGGTGGATACATGTAGTCACCTAACAGAAGCTAATTAGCTCCAAAATAGTAAAGGAGTAGGCTGTTAAACACAGAACACAATGAGCAGAGGCTCAAAGACTCTTATAGGCAGTGTGGTTATTGGTATACCTGTGCACATATTAATGAATGTGCTTCCACTGTCAGGAGTGCTAATGCCACTATAAAGCTGTGTATGGTGGAAAGAAACCTGTCTAATGTGCAGGAATAGGTTCCTTATTGGATACTGAGTGAGAAAGAGACACTGTTATAATACTGCCACAAAGCAGCACTGAACACACTATTAGTAAACTGCTCAATGAGCTTATGGTATACAGATCCAGTGAAGGTAAATCAGTCACATATGTACCATATAAATTCACATATAAATCACCTGTGTACTAGCTAATGAAGTCCATGAATACATAGAGCTAATACCACTCATAAATGCAAACGCTGTGGCTAATATACCCCTAGAAACGGTGTGGCTGTTGGTATGCCTTTGCACATATTAATGAATGTGCTACCACTGTTAGGAGTGCTAGTTACACTAATGCAACAAAATAACAAGGAAAATCAAGCAGCCCTCGCCTCACCATGCGTCACCAAGTCACCACAAAGACTCCTGCCCAACATTGAAGGGAGTACACGGTAGCCATCTGGTAGCTGTTTGCTCTGCAACTCAATAATGCTACCACGTGAGTACTGACGGCGCACGTGCACGTGACAGATGCCGACACGCGTGTTTCGCAATTGGAAACGCTTTCTCAAGGCTATAAGTGTGAGGGGCCCCTCACACTTATAGCCTTGAGAAAGCGTTTCCAATTAATGGATCATTAATATGTGCATATGCATACCAACAGCCACACCGTTTCTAGGGGTATATTAGCCACAGCGTTTGCATTTATGAGTGGTATTAGCTCTATGTATTCATGGACTTCATTAGCTAGTACACAGGTGATTTATATGTGAATTTATATGGTACATATGTGACTGATTTACCTTCACTGGATCTGTACACCATAAGCTCATTGAGCAGTTTACTAATAGTGTGTTCAGTGCTGCTTTGTGGCAGTATTATAACAGTGTCTCTTTCTCACTCAGTATCCACTAAGGAACCTATTCCTGCACATTAGACAGGTTTCTTTCCACCATACACAGCTTTATAGTGGCATTAGCACTCCTGACAGTGGAAGCACATTCATTAATATGTGCACAGGTATACCAATAACCACACTGCCTATAGGAGTCTTTGAGCCTCTGCACATTGTGTTCTGTGTTTAACAGCCTACTCCTTTACTATTTTGGAGCTAATTAGCTGCTGTTAGGTGACTACATGTATCCACCATGAAACCTTTCTCTCTATACTACTTAATTATAGTGGGTTCTTGCCTCTTTGTTACTTACCTTATACGTCACCCATTAGCACCCTACCCCCACATTACTTTGTACTTAGCTGAAGCGGGGTTCTTATATATTGAACTTAACGAGGTTCTGATAATGTTTTATTTTTTTATGTTTATTGTTTCAACCATTTCTCCTGTTTAATATGGGATGTAAAAGATCAAATGGAGAAGGGAATGATATGTCATGTTTTGTTATGTATGTGTGGGGATTGGGTGACAGCGATCATGGTATGGAGGCTGGACCTTTTCACTTCATTAACTATATGAGGTGGCTGTTTGCCATCGGAAGCATTAAGGTGTGCAGTTCTATATATGAGTAGGTAACAGGTTCTGCAGGGTTATCTTCGGTGGGCCCTGGGCCAATCACCGAAGGGCTGACTGGCCGGGGGGTTGAGAATTTCGGCTGAGTCATTCACGACTTTGGCAGTGCTCCTAGACCAGTCGGCCATCGGTGGGGGTGGGGACATGCTGCGAGCCATCTACTGGCTTGTCAGACATAAGCCTCTAGCAGAAAACGCAAAGGATGAGGGAGTGTGTCCTAGATTTGACCAATGGTGTTCTGCAGCAGCTTCAGATGATGAACTGCCTGGTAGCCAAGCTAGAGCTGGTGGGGAAGAAAAACGGGAATGGGGGGGGGGAAGGAGACAAAGAAGGGGCTGATGGTGTAGTAATATAAAACACCTTTAATAAATGACACATAAAAAAGCCCCCCTGAGGGCGTACTCACACTCTGTACTGCCACTCAGGGCACATAAGGGTATCTTTACAGCCAATGCTGTCCGGTGTGCGTCTCCTCCGTCTCTAGCAGTCTCTGACGGTCCCCACAAGTGGCCGCTGGGGTTCTCGTGCAGCTTGACTGGAGTCGGCATCTGGCGTCACGATCAACCGGGAACGGATTGCCTCCTCCTCCTCTTCCACTCAACGCGTTTCGCAAGATAGGGTTAACTTGCCTCTAGCAGCCTAGCTGAGGGGAAGGAGTTATGCCTCCACTCACATTAGCCCGTTGTTAGACGGGCAAGTGAAGTGGCGCCTCTCGTGACGTCATGCGCATGCGCAATAATGTGGCGCGAAAATCATCAGTAATTGATTGAGGCTGTTGTAGGTATATATAAGAGATCCCTTTTGCCCCATACCCCATACTCCTTGATAAAGGACTTTACTGTCCGAAATGCGATGAGGACCCTGTTCACCTCCTGGGGTGATGTTTTTTGTTAGATTGTACTGAATAAAAATGATTTTACTTTTCACCACCTGACTCCCAGGCAGTGCGCTGTTTTCGCCTGTTCTTCTACTTTGTTTTATTTAAATTTTGTGTTTTACTTTGTGCCTGTTTTTTTTATACTGTAGCTTTCCCATCCATTGCCGTAGTGGCAAACCCTGGCCATATTATATGAGCATGGTGTACACTATGCCAATCAATTGTTTTTTTTGGCAATTTAGTGCATTGCAATCCTTAATTTTTTTCAGTGCTTGTTATTTTTATTGGTAGATTGCCCATTTATTGCATATTATTTGGGCATGGTTTACCACTGGGCAATCAATGGGTAGAGGGGAGGGTGGGGGTAGTTAGCCTGGGGAGGGTGGTTAGGCCTCCTGGGTGGGTAACAGGGGAAGGGGGGTTAACCCCTTAATTACTATAGCATTTACTAACCACTAAGGGGATTAAGGGGTTAGTTGCCATTAGTATTTTATTTGACAGTACTGTTGCTGCCCATGGAGGACAAGGACATGGAGCATGGTAATGAGGATGGCCTTCATCCTAGCAGGGGTAAATAGAACTTTTATTAACTTTATGCTGACTGGTTAATATTTTATTTTTTAATGGGCAAATTAGCTATTATCCAGATCTGGATAATAGTTATTTTGCCCATTATTCTATGTGTTGGGGGGTGGGGGGCTGTTGTGGGTAGAGGGGGTGCTCATTCATTGATATTGGGTCTATCTTTTCTCCCATTGAGGGCATATGTATCCACACTGGTAATTAATGGGTGTATTGGCTAGTAGTGTGTCTTAATGTTTTTTGGGGTTAGTGGGGGTGGGTGAAGTTGGTATTTGGGCAGCAGTGGGTGTTTATGTCTGCTGGTTGGGAAACGGGTGGGGTTAACCCCTTCATTACCTTAGCGGGGCCTAAACACCCACCCCCGTAATCCCCAATAAACCGGGCACTGGTATTTAAGCCCTTCATTACCTTAGCGGTTAGCTGCCAAGGTGATGAAGCTGCTTGTAAATGCATATCAGCTCCAGAGACTCCAGGCTTCAATCCGATGCAGGATTTTTTTTTCTTCTAAGCCCTACCGTAGATCCCATACTGCCACCCTTGGGGTGGCGAGATTAAATTTGCAAGTAGCTCACTAGGTGAGAGCCTCGATGTTCTCATCGGACCTACCAGAACAGGGTGATTGTATAAATAATGTGAGTTGGAGCTCTTTTTGAGCCCCCGCTTGCTGTGTTTTAGCTGCAGTGCTACCGCTCGGGGAGATGCACTTCCCAAACGAGTTTGGCAGGTTATCGAAGCTTTATGAATAGCAACCTTGCCAAATCGTATGGGAAGTGGTCAAAAAGCTGAAAGAGTTAGTTATCGAAGCTACTAGAATAGGCCCCCAAGTATCTTGGTAACTGGGGTTTTCCCTGAAGCAGAAAATAACATGGGTCCTGGGGAGCACCCAGTCCAAATACTGGAAATAAATAAATTTCCTTTCGGGACAAGGTTGCTGTTTTTAATTTCCCCCTGAACAATGAAGAGAACAGACCTGCAAATGCATACAAGTGTGATATACAATACTGCAGGCATAATAAAACTTTTACTCATTATACTACTCACACAAGCATATTTGAGTGTACATCATTGTCAAACTTGCTAACTACAGATGTGTGCAATTGCCCTAGTTTAGGGTTTGGATTTCTCAATCTTGCAAAATGAAAAAAAAAAAAAAAATATTGCAATTTTTCACACCAACAAAAGGGCCAATTTTGCATGGTTCACAAATGTTGGTGGACATTTTTCACAACTACATTATATATCATGCACAATGAAGTTATTACAGCATACAGCTAAACCCCATTATAGCGCGGTCCTCGGGGCCACCCGATGCGACCGCGCTAGAACCGGGGTCGCGCTAATTTTTTTTAAAAATGGCCACCGCACGCCTGATCGGGAGGGAGGGAGTGAGGAGGGAAGGAAGGAAGAGGTGGCCGGAAGCCCTACACGTCCCCTAGCAACGACGAGTCCAGCCGCAACCTGCTCCTTACCTCCCACCACCGGCATCAATTTCCTCCCCCCCCCAGGCCCCCACACCTACCAGCCCTCCATGGCATAGCCCACGCAGCCCTCCAAGTCCCAGCCTGCTCCTCACTCAAACCCCCTCCTCCCGACACCCCCCCCCCGCTCCTCCTGATGTCAGCTCCGCTCCGATCTCAGCAGCCGAAACCAAAGGTAGGGAGGGGGAGTGGGAGGTGTGGTGTAGTGTGCTGTGAGAGTGTGTTGTGAGTGCTATGAGAGTGCTGTAAGAGCTGTGTGCTGTGAGAGCTGTGTGCTGTGAGAGCTGTGTGCTGTGAGAGTGTGCTGTGAGTGCTGTGTGCTGTGAGAGTGTGCTGTGAGTGCTGTGTGCTGTGTGCTGTGAGAGCTGAGTGCTGTGAGAGTGTGCTGTGAGTGCTGTGTGCTGTGAGAGTGTGCTGTGAGTGCTGTGTGCTGTGTGCTGTGAGAGCTGAGTGCTGTGAGAGTGTGCTGTGAGTGCTGTGTGCTGTGAGAGTGTGCTGTGAGTGCTGTGTGCTGTGAGAGTGTGCTGTGAGTGCTGTGAGAGCTGTGTGCTTTGAGAGCTGTGTGCTGTGAGAGTGTGCTGTGAGTGCTGTGAGAGCTGTGTGCTTTGAGAGCTGTGTGCAGTGTGTGCAGTGAGAGTGTGTGCAGTGAGAGTGTGTGCAGTGAGCAGTGAGTGCTGGGAGTGTGTGGTGTGTGGTTTGTGGTGTGTGGTGTGTGCAGTGAGTGCTGGGAGTGAGTGCTGGGAGTGTGTGCAGTGAGAGTGTGCAGTGAGAGTGTGTGCAGTAGTGCAGTGAGAGTGTGTGCAGTGACAGTGTGCTGGGAGTGTGTGCAGTGTGGTGTGTGGTGTGTGCAGTGTGCAGTGAGAGTGGTGAAGTGTACAGTGAGAGTGTGTGCAGTGTGCAGTGAGAGTGAGTGCTGGGAGTGTGTGCAGTGAGAGTGTGTGCAGTGAGAGTGTGTGCAGTGGTGCAGTGAGAGTGTGTGCAGTGAGAGTGTGTGCAGTGAGAGTGTGTGCAGTGTGCAGTGAGTGCTGGGAGTGTGTGCAGTGTGGTGTCAGGTGTGTGCCGTGTGCAGTGAGAGTGTGTGCAGTGTGCAGTGAGAGTGTGTGCAGTGAGAGTTTGTGCAGTGAGTACTGGGAGTGTGTGCAGTGTGCTGTGAGCAGTGTGCTGTGAGCAGTGTTGCAGTGTAGAGTGTGTGCAGTGAGTGCTGGGAGTGTGTGCAGTGTGCTGTGAGCAGTGTGCAGTGAGAGTGTGTGCAGTGAGAGTGTGTGCAGTGTGTGCAGTGTGTGCAGTGTGTGCAGTGTGTGCAGTGTGTGCAGTGTGTGCAGTGTGTGCAGTGTGTGCAGTGTGTGCAGTGTGTGCAGTGTGTGCAAAAAATGTAAAAAAAAATTTTTTAAACGGGAGCCACGTGAATACCGCGTTGTAACCGAATCCGCGTTATAATGGGTCGCGCTATAACGGGGTTCAGCTGTATTTGATAAAAGGGCTTTTTTCCTATAGCCGGATATATTGGTATCGTGGGATATTTAGCTTGATGCTAAATTTACAGCTACTGTATACACTTGCTATTGAACGTGTCTTGAATTCCTACCTTGGTAGAAGACTTATGCTGCCATCATCTTCTTGGCTTAATATTACAAATGTTCCATTTACATCTGATAATACAGTTGATGTTGTATTCACATTCCTGAAATAAATTACATTTGCTGATTACGTAAGGAAAGATCACAATCATTTTCAAAATGCCAGATTCTATAGTAGACTGGAGAGACAGTGTGATATTATAATAATGTTTAAATTATTGACACTACTATACAGTATGTACCTAATCAGTGCACCTATCAAGACCTAATCAGAATGTCCAAGGAATTGAAGTATGCCAATTCATTCTTCCTATTTATGAGAGGGACTAATTAATTGCGTTGGTAGCCCCATTTGCTTATATACATTCAAAGAGATTAACCTATATTACATGTGGCAACACAAATTGTCTCTTCGAAACAAGAAAATAAAGTGTTCAAATATTTAATTGTATATTTAAATATTTTCCAGGTATTTCTCTCCCAGATTTGTTCCTGGGCACTATTTGTCTTTCTAAGAGTATAAATTAATCTGTTTGGAGGTGTGTATATACCATTATCTACCTAATCTAATCTAACTAATCTATCTATCTATCCAATCCTTTTACCAGCAGCATACTTCAAAAAGGGAGGAGCGCTGGTAATATGAACAGTCTTGCACAAATGTTAGGCCAATTCTTTTCCATGCCTCATACTCTAAAAAGTCATTTAATTATAGTGTTACTGATACATTGTGTCATAGGGGTAGGTTATTGGCTTGCTTGGTTTCTGCTTTACTGAACAGTTCCTTGGGGGTGTATGGCTCCTCCCTTCAGGATAGAGCCCCTACCAATTCTCCAATTAGCATAAAGGTATCATACACCTCATTGTCAGTCTGTACATCACCCTCCACTGAAGAGCAGGTGAGTGTCTATGGCTGGCAAACAGAAGAGATGTGTGTTAGTTTGAATATTTCACACTAGGGTATTTGTGCACCCACAGTTGATCTTTATAATAAGGGAACTCTGATATCTGGCTTTGGCCAGCTTTTAGTTGTACTCAATCACAAAAGCATATGCTTCATGTATTTAACCCCTTCAGGGCATTTTCACATACAGTATTTCACAAAGTTTAGTCCACGGGACAATAAAAAATTAAATATATTCAGTGTAGGTACTTGCTAACGTAGTCTACCTTGACGAGGTTGCCAGCTTGAATCATGTTTTGATCAAAAGATGCAACCAAATGACTACTTAGTCAAACAGACAGGTTCTAAATGTAAACATGTCACTAGTACTGTATATTTTAGCCCAAATTGGTAGGAGTGCAATATCAGTCCTTTTGTTTTCCATATATGCAAGGCCAATTCTTTTACCAGGAGCATACTTCAAAATGGGAGGAGCACAGGTTATATATATATATATATATATATATATATATATATATATATATATATATATATATATATATATATATATATATATATATATATATATATATATATATATATATGTATGTATGTATGTATATATATATGTATGTATGTATGTATGTATGTATGTATGTATGTATGTATGTATGTATGTATGTATGTATGTATGTATGTATATATATATATATGGGGTGAGAGAAAGAAAGGGCCCTAAACAAAAAGCACTCTAGTATGCCTTTTAGTAAAAATTCACATAATCTGTATAGGTTTAAAACATGCATGTTACCCTGCCTACATCACCACTCCCAGTAGAAGGCTCTTGGCCGAAACGCGTAGGAGCAGGTCTAATAGGCAGGATCCCCTGGTCTGTCCCCCCCTTGGGACACGTTATCATGCTCTGAGCTGCTGCTCCTTGTCTCCTCCTTCAATTTGCAGTGTACCTGACATTAGGTGATGTATTACAATCTGTTGCTGTAGGCTAAGGTGTGCTCCCTTGGCTTCACATTGTGTGTCTCTCTCTAACTTCTCTCGCAAACTGTGTCACTTTAGACATACCTAGAGACTTATGGGGATAAGAGTGTGTTGTTACTATGTGATTTGACCACTTAGCCATAGCCACCGTAGTTTGGCCTGTTGTCAGCTTTACTGTGCTTACCTTGTCAGGTACTTTAGAGTGCAATCGTTGTCAATTTTGACATTGGTTTTGTTCCCATTGGGATATACCTGTTGGAGGATTTGTCAAGTTTTGCCACGTACAGGGGATCCATGCACTATTTTAAACTTTCTGTGCTTTGTTTTTACTACTGTTCTGTGACAACCATCTAATAAAGATTATGTGAATTTGTACTAAAAGGCATACTAGAGTGCTTTTTGTTTAGGGCCCTTTCTTTCTCTCACCCTATTTACCTGCCCTTTTAGCACCACCAACATATCACTGTATATTGATGAAACTTTAGTGTCGGTATTTAGTTGCATTTATCTATCTTGTGGATGCTGGGTCCTCCTTTTCTCCCTCAAAAAAAAAAAATATATATATATATATATATGCCATACCTTTCTGTGGCTAACTAAATGGTTTTATTTGTGCGAGCTTTCAAGATACAGTGATCTCTTCTTCGGGCGATGTTAAATATATATGTATTTGCAAGGATAGATATATCTTTCCTTGCAAATGAGATGTCAAGCATTACATTTTGCAGCAATTTTTCATTGGCAATATCAGAGTTCAATGAATATGCCCCTAAATATTTGAACCATGTTTTGTATGGGGTTAACTTATGAAGAAAACATTGCTATAAGTTTCATTACTGATCGTACGCTGATGCAGCTCATTATGCTAAAACCACTACCTACTGTATTTTCTCAAATGTTTCCATATGCAATACATAAGCTACAGTAAGTTATAAGAAAATATTTTTGATTCCGTTGAAACGACAAACCAGCCATTAAACAGTAAAATAGTTTGACACCAGGAAACCAGATACCCACAGCAGATCTAAGATTGACAGATAACCCATTTCCAATCTTTAAATAACATACTTTTTACATTACATTACTTTACATCGCTTTTTGTATAATATATAATTAAGGGTCTCCTAAAGATAGCTACTTTGGGGCTTTAGAACTGATCAGTGCATTTCTGTAAATATTGCAGCATTATATCCCTAGGTTTATGAGCCTCTAACTATTCCTTAGCCATATAGTTAGTAGTATGTACTGCTGATTTTGTTGTATGCAATTTAGGCCTTTGGACTTCCATTTACAAAATGATTTAACATATCTTAAAATGTGACAGCCATTATGTTAGAGAAAGTGTTATGTGACTGTTATTTGCAGCTTCCACCTCTGTTGATAAGTGGAATGCACAGATGTAGCCAGGGTTATTTTAACCTCTGTTGCATTATGGTGGGACAAATTGTGATATATTACTATATATTACTATATTACTGCCACTGAATCTTATGGAAACGGTAATATTCTGCATTACACCTCAATAATCTGTATTATCAGTAAGATAAAGTTGGCTACATCTGTACTTTTAAATGTCGATAAGAGGAAAAGAAAAGAAATGAAAAGGCAATGGTTTTTTCTCCCCCCTTTGTTACCTGAGAAGAGAGATGCAACGTGTTTTTTATGAGCTTCTAAAACACATTTCATATATGAATCCCAGCAATTGACTGCTTCAATGTTCGAAGGGCATATGATGATGAAGAATACTACAGTGCTCCCTTCACAAGTTATGACTATTGTCCTGACTATTTAGTACAATCATAGAATTACACAAGCAAAACAATAAACATAAAAATAAATGAAAGTAGTGAAACTACCCCTTCGTGAATTTTGCAGCTCAACCTGGAGAGGATCATCCCTTGATTCTCAAATGTTGGTAGAATGAAAGAGGTGGTGAGCGCATATGTGTGCTCACCACCTCTTCCATTCTATCAATGTTAGAAGGGCCTAACCATGGCAAGGCAACTAATTTCAGGTAAATTCAAAATGTATTTAACTGAAGCAAAGACGGAATATTCAGTACCAATGGAGATGTGGCATCAAAGAGACTCACCATCATACAAAAATGAAAAAAGAAATGTATAGCAGGTACCACTTGTCCAAATTTCCCATTTTGTTACCAAGTTGAAAAATCTTGAATCCTACTTGATTCTTGACATGTTTCCATACTGGCGATGTCAATGTGTCTAACCCAAACAGTTTTGGATCCTTTTTAGCTTCTATCATCTTTGCTATTCTTTGCATCTACAACTATGTCAAGCAAGAAGCGCTTGCTCCCTTTCCCCATGAGTCTACTGTACAATTTTCACATTTAGTGCTCGCATTTGGGAGTCCATCATTCACTTAATATCCTGCTCTTTAGGTATCCAAACTAATTTTCTTGGCCATCCCCACTGAAATTTCAAATAACAGTTGTTTTGTTAAGCTTGTGGTGTTCACGTCTATCCAACTGAAGATGGCATCTCATAACGGTCTTGGTTCCTTGACAAAATGAGATCTGGTCAAACATCAATTAACCTCTTTGCTGCCAGAAATGCATGCAAAATGTTGCTAACTATTGATATACTGTATATGGCAGAGCAATACATTATTGGCCTTACATTGTACTTGATTACATTGAAATAGAAATATAACAAAGATCTCTAAACTAGTTGTTGCCATAGACAATTATGTTTGCTTATGCCCCAGTGCCGCCTACAGTGCATGCATGCTCTTTAAAAAGTATTTATTTTTAACAGAAAAAGTCATCTATCCTATGCAATACTGACATATCTTAAACTTTGTGATGCCAGCCTTGCAACTTTATACTTTTTATTTTTATTTTTTATTTATAAAATATTTTACCAGGAAGTAATACATTGAGAGTTACTGTAGTCCAGGCCTGCATAACTCCAGTCCTCGAGGGCCGCAAACAGGCCAGGTTTTCAGGATATCCCTACTTGAGCACCGCTGGCTCAATTAGTGGCTCGGTATGACTGGAAAAAAAATCGCAGAGTGAGCGGTGATAAGCCATGTATTGGTAGGTTCTGAAACTCGTGCAATTCTAGTAGACGTGATTAGCTTATCGAGTCCTATCGCGACTCTAGAATGGCGAGTTTCTCCAAAAATCCTCACACCAGGAAATGTTGGCGTGAAGGTGGTGAACCTGCTGAGAAGTGGCGAGACAGGACTAAGAAAAAAAATGTTTTTTTTGTGCATCGGATTGATGCCGGGGGTCTCTGGAGCGACTACCCATTATTATCAGCACCGGAGAACCCCGGCATGAATCCCATGCAATAAAAATGCATTTATAGGCAACTTCATTACCTTAGCTACCCACCAAGGGCTAAATACCCCGCTACCCACAATAAACACTAAAACCTACTTCTTCTACCCCCACATGATTGATAGAGGCCGTGGGTGTCTGGTTGTACTCAGATGGTCCCCACGGGTGTCTGGGGGTCCTCAAGTGGTTACCGCTGCGGTACCAACATTTTTTTGCAATACTTTTATATAAATACACCCCACTTCCCCCCCCCCCCCCCAACACATACAGTACAGTAATGGGCAAAATAACTTATCCAGATATGGATAATAGCTCATTTTCCCATTATTAAATAAAACATTAGCCAGCATTAATAAAGTATATAAAACTTACCCCGGCCATAATGAAGGGTGTCCTCATCAGCATACTGCAGGTCCATGTCCTCCATTGCCAGAAAGAATACAAGAAAAATACAATCTAATGGTCCCTAAGCATGAAGGCCAAAAATACACAATAATAAAAGATATACACAAGCACCTAAACACCCAAATTCAAGAAATAAAAGCACTAGACAACTAATCAATTACATAAAAAGCACAAACAAAGAAATTAAATTAATGTAAACCACAAGCCAACAAATAAATAAAATTAATAAAACCACTAGGCAACACATCAATTAAAACCAGTAGCCAACAAAAGAAATAATTAAATAAAAAACGATAAACTGATATAAAATGAGATTAAAAAACAAGCAATCCAAATGACAAAAAAATTAAGCCAAAGAATTGTGAGGATTCAGGAATCGCACTCCCACCATACCTCCATTCACGCGCAAGACTACCTTTATGGAAACATCCACAGACTGCACAGCATGCACAGGTGACATCACCAGGTACTGCAGGGGTAGGTCCAATTTCCGGATTGTGTCGCAAGTTGACGGCTCGTGGTGCGCGCACGTGACAGGTGTGCAGTGCGACCAAGATCTGTGGCAACACTGATCACATTACTCACTCCCACTTGTCTCCTGCACCGCTCTAAACCAATAATGACTTCCGCTGAGGCCGTGCCTCCGCTCCACCCCCGTCTCATTGGTTACTCCGGCCTATATATGCTCAGCAGTACCACTGGCACTTTGGTTGAGCATAGATCCATGAATCGTTGTGTTTCACCTCTCCTTTGCCTTTCGCAGTCTCGTCTTGCCTTGCCTTGTCTTGCTGTATTTTGCTTCGTGTACCAACCCGGCTTTACCCTTGACTCGCACCTCTGGCTTTCCGACCCCGGCTTACCTCTGAACATCTGCATCTCTCCAACCCTGCTTGGCACTCTGACAACAACTATTCTACTATCTCCAATACCGACCTTGGCTAATAGTACCTTCTACGATCCAGACCTTTCCTACTCTGACCTCAGCAAGTATTACTACAACTCTGACCTCTCCAACCCCGACCCGGCTACCTCGACCAAACCACTCTCCAGACCTGCCCCCGGGGCTGTGGGTGGCATTACTACCAATTCCCACCTCAGTCCGGGGTCCCACCTTGTTTGTGGTGAGCACAGCGTTACAAGAATAAACAGAAAAAGAAAAACAAAAATCAATTGAAAAAAAACATTTGCCAAAAAATGTATTGGCCATCCACCTTGAAGATCCGGAACAGGTAACAAAAATCTTCTTTTATCTTCTATAACCTTCTGTAATTATTTCTATCTTTTCTTTAATCTCCTATCTTCATATGTCAATCCACAAAGCCCCATGGTAAATCCATTGGATGTTGACCCGACGAGCTCTTGATCTAAAATGAGGCATACAGGCCTTTATATAGGGCCTATGACATCACGTTTTATGGTCAGATGGTTCAGCTCCAATGTGATTGGACGCTGTATCATGTGCCTGACTTTTTTTTTTTTTTAATGATGTGACGTCATCTCCAAGGGAGGTACATCACATCCGTAAATCAACATGGTTATATCACATGATTTTACAATCAATGGGATTGAAGACAATCCCATTGGTTGCTGTACCATGTGATAGGTTACATTAGTTCAAAAGGATGTGACATCGCTTTAAGGGATGACGTCATATGCTTTTGAACTAATGTAACCTAATGTTATCTTCAATCCCATTGGCTGTAATGCCATGTGGTTTTAAGGATATGACATACCTTCCTTGGAGATAACGTCACATGCTTAACAAACAAATTAAAAAGGTGTCAGGCCCATGATATAGCATCCAATCGGATTGGAGCTGTACCATCTGACCATAAAATGCGACGTCACAGGCCTGTATAAGGCCTGTATGTCTCATTTTACCTCAAGAAGTCGAAGTGAGAACATCCTGTTCTGTATTTACCATTGGGCTTTGAATTGACAGATGAAGATAGAAGATTAAAGAAAAGACAAAAAAATAATGACAGATGAAGAAAGAAGACAACAATAGAGGATAAAAGAAAGAGGATTTTTTTTTTTTTTTACCGGATTCTTGTCTTCAAGGTGTATGGCTTTGGATTTCTGGTGATGACGTCGCGGTACGAGAGATTGCAGATACAACGGGTTTCGGAGGGTGAAGACTTCTAAAAGGTAAGTAAAATATAGAATGTATGTAAATGTTTTTTATTGTATTTATTTTATGTTTGTGATTGATACATTAGTCAGTCAATTGGCAATCTGTGCACAGGGTACAGATAAATACAGTGACAGCCAATGCATTTTTTGGCAAAGGCTTGTTTTGAATTGATTGTAATCTTTTCTATTTATTGTTCGGATTCAATTGTTTGGAATTTGGATGGCTTGTTTTTTGTACATTTTGGTATTTGTTAGCATTTTAAAATAATTATTTGTTTTGTTTGTAACTGGTTAAAATTAATTAATTGTTTTGTTGGCTAGTGCTTTTATTTATTAAATTGATTGGTTGACTAGTGCTTTTATTTCTTGAATTGGGGTGTTTAGGTGCTAGTGTATATCTTATTATTTTTATTGGCCTTCATGCTTTTTTATTATGGTGACCATTGACTGCTATAGTGGCTTATCATGCCCATATTATATGGGTATGATGTACCACTATACCAATCAATGGGTAGAGGGTGGGTATAGTGGGCCCGGGTTGGGTGGTTAGGCTTCCTGGCTGGGTAGCAGGGGAGGGTGGGTTAACCTTTAATAACTATAGCGTTTACTAACCGCTAAGGTGATAAAGGGGCCATTAGATTGTATTTTCATGTATTCTTGCTGGCATCGGAGGACATGGACCTGGAGTATGCTGATGAGGATACCCTTCATGATGCAGGAGTAAGTAGAACATTTATTTATGCTGGATGGCTAATGTTGGATTTTATAATGGGCAAATGAGCTGTTATTTTGCCCATTACAGTACTGTATGTGTTGGGGGGCAGGGGAGGGGGGTGTATTTATTTCAATGTATTGCAAAAAAAATTGGTCACAGGTGGTTCCCGCTGGCCTGCGGTACTAATCCTGAGGGCCCTCAGACACCCACTGGGACCACCCGAGCACCCCCAGACACCCATGGGGACCACCCAAGAACCCCCGGAGACCACCCGAGGGCCCTCAGGCACCCGCAGAGACTACCTGAGGACGCCCAGACACCCGCGGCCTCTGGTATCAATCATGTTGGGGTAGAGGAGGTGGGTATTAGTGTTGTTTTTAATGTTTATTGTGGCTAGCAGCTGTTTTAATATACATTTTAATACTAGTGTATGAGCAGGGGGTCTCCTGAGCAAAACCGCATTGATTTGAGGTCCAGGGACCCCTGCTTCCCGAGATAGAGACCCTGTTATGGGGTGCCGGTATCTCCAATGCATTTAAATGTCCTGCGTCATGTGACCGTACAAATCAAATGCATAGGAGATACCGGCACCCCATAACGGGGCCTTGTCTCGGGAAGCAGAGCGTCCCCGGACCTGATATAAATGCGGTTTTGCTCCGGAGAACACCTGCTCATCTACACTAGTAATATAATGTATATTAAAAACATACATGTTGGACGAGATTTGCGCAGGGAGAGGCGGCTCTCTCTCTCTGCAGCTCTCTCTGCAGCAGAAAGGAATCGCTGGGAAAGCCCATTTCAGAGAGGCGATCTTCACAAGCCAGGCTACTCACCCGTTTTGGGAATTTTACTTTCCCACAAAATCGAGGCTTTCTGAATACCGTGATGGCAACGTTAAAAAAACAGGCGATTTGACTGGCTTGGCGATTTAAAAAAAAAAAAATTATGAACGCTTATAGCATGGTCTCTATGTCTTTATGGAGTCAAATGTTTCATGTCATTATAAACTCCATGCATCTTCTTCTGGGAAATGTATGAGGCTTTACAAAATCTTTAACTACTATTGTCTATGGTGTTCATGACTAGAGTTCTCCCAGGGTTTACATATGAAACAAATGGCTTGGAGCAATACAAAATTCTAAAATACATTGTGAAGAAGATTCTTGAAGGTCAAATAATGAAAAGTCACATACGACACATTACTAATATGGAAGATTAGTTTTAATATTAACAATTAATGAATAATAACAGTTCTGGAGTTTTACTTATGTTTAATTCTCTTTCAAGTTCTCTACCAGTTTCACTCTGTAATTAAATATTAAAATGACAGGGCAAAGAAAAGAGCTAATTACATATTTAGATCAAGGAATATGTTAAGTTACTAAACTAATCACAAAAAGTCCACTTACACCAAAGAAATTGGCTGGCTGTGACTGATATTTTCTAGCCTTGTTAAGCAAAGAAACATGAAAGGGAAGAAAAAAAAAGTTTTATCACTCAAGGGTCTCAGCTACATTAATATTGACTTAAAATACTTGTAACAAATTAATGTCTGGATTGGAAAAAATATTCTTTTTTAAAAACTCAGTTAAAATATACAACGTATATCCATCTTCTAGATTACCATTGCATTCAACATTATTTTGAAAATGTCACCAAATTGGATGAAAAACAATGTGTGTCACATATTTAAAAATTCTGAAATACTCACATAAACTCATCGGTTAAAAGCTTTACTTGCCTTTACTTAAAACTGCATTATGCCTCTATTCTGGGTCATAAATGAAATTACTGCACGTGCACTACTGCACAGATAATACATTGTGGCAAACTTTAGAAAAAATTAATATAAAATGCCAGTATCATGAAACATCAACCATACTCAAACTGACTGCTTTGAAGGCACACACAGTATGTAACATGTACAGGCAGTTACTGTATGAAGGATGTTGATGCATGCCATTGTGGAATTCTGGGCTCCAGCAGCCCTCTCAGTGGTCCTGTCTGTTATAATGGTTTAATACAAACTACAGGCTAAAGCTGTAAAATTCCAGGCATTATTGAATTCCCTGTTCTCTGATTTGGTTAAAATTCCAGTCATTATTCATTCAGTAAAAATTCCGGGCATTATTCATTCAGTATTGTCCAAAAAGTTTGGCAGCTTGAAAAGTTTTTATTTCTAGCCAATCAGCGTTTCCTTTTGTCAGAACAGCTCTGAGAGGACAGGGGATTGGTCAGGAGACAGGAACAGCTCTCAGACAGGGAAGGGGATTGTCAGGAAGCAGCAGCCAGGCAGTGACTCCTCCCCCTCCCTCCATGAACAGAGCTCCACTGACAGTTGAGTTGAGGAGGGAGAGAGTGTATTTGTTGCTGCAAAGTAAGTGTCTGTCGGCAGTGTGTGTGTGTGTGTAGCCGCAGTTTCTGTCTATCGTGTGTGTGTGTGTATGTGTGTGTGTGGCTAGCTGCTGCAGAGTTTGTGTGTGGCTGCTGCAGAGTTTGTGTGTGTGCAGCTGCAGGGTTTGTGTGTGTGTGTAGCTGCAGAGTTTGTGTGTAGTAACAGCCGTGTGTGTGTGTTGTGTTGTGTGTGTGTGTGTAGCAGCAGCACAGTTTGGATGTAGCTACAGAGTTTGTGTGTAGCAGCAGGTTGTGTTGTGTGTGTGTGTGGAGCTGTTGTGTGTGTATGTTTGTACACAGAGGGGGCGGTAGTGTGTGGATATAGATAGCTACAGTGTAAGTGTTTTATAGAGGTGCTTTAATGTATTTACCATTTTAATTTAAAAAAAATCTATATAACTGTACAAAAGGGTCTATTGTTTATGAAAAAAGCCTACATGTAGCCTATAATAGGAATAATCCCTTCAGTACAGGGCATTACTGGCCAATAATGCCCTGGCTGGGTTAAAGTCCCTTGGCTTCACCTCAGGCCTTCAAGTCTTCCAGCCAGGGCATTATTGGCCAGTAAGGCCCTGTTTTTCAGGGATTATTACTTAAGTACTACATTTTATCACTTGGTTTATTTTACTTATGAAAAAAATAAATGGTGCACATTTATAATTAGTGAAAAAAAGTGACTTCAACTACAAAGGTGAACAAAACATGAACCTGGTCATGTAGTGTACTTTGTTGAAGGAAATCATAAATTATAAAAGTGAGATTTATTATTATGTAATGTACAGTGGCGACACAGCTGAGCCTACAGCGGCCGCCACCGCAAACCGCGTGAGACGCGGGGGTTTTTTTTTTTTTACGCAGCGTGCCGCATGTCACTGATGCGCGGTCACGCTGCAAAGGGTGCGTGCGCGCATGGCGCGCGTGCCCAGGGCTCCCCGAAGGTGGAGAGGGGTAGGGGGGTGTGTGGGAAGGGAGAGGGGGACCCGGGGGACCCGGAGACGAAGAGGGAGAGGACACAAGGGGGAGAGGACGTCAGGAGGAGCTCCGGCTGGCGCGTAGCCAAGTTCGGCGCCAGCCGGGAAGCAGCTGCAGGACAAACCAGGTGAGTGTTAGACTCAGCCCTGCCGCTACTGTATTGCATTAATATGGAGGGAGGAGGCATGAATATACTAATGAAGTATGTGACATTGTTACTCCTGATATCTCAATATCTCTAGTTACTCCAGATATCTCAATATACCTTAATATCCTAGTTCACCTCTGCATATTACAGCGATTCCTTTGGATTCAATTGTAATGCTGCAGCAGAATACCGACATATTTGTCCACATACTTTACTAGGACAACACTGAAGCCTGCTTAATATGAATCTCCATGATATGCTCACATTTAATGACATTCGTCACATCTTCATGTTATGGTAGCTCACCCCTTAACTGTTAGAATCATATATTGAGGACTCTTGCAGATAACTTTTGCCCAGGTTAGCATAATGATAATGCAATATTTTTAATACAAGACTGCTCACGGTAAACATCTACTGATATGCCCTTTAATTGATCTATCTACTACAGTATCCATCTACTGATACTATCATTAATTGTGATCATTGGCTCTGGTGTTTTGGTTTTGCCACTAATTATATTTTACCTTTTGCTTTTGTTTCTGAATCTTCCATTTGTTCGGCTTTGCATTCCAGTAGAAATATGAGAATTGAAAAGTGTCCAAACCAACTATGGTACAACATTTAAAGAATAACATGATTGGGATTCTAATTCAATGTCATTTGTGAGGTCAGAAACACAACCCACTTTGAAACGAGGGGGTGGTAGGGATAGAAGTCTGATACACAGTGAAAACTTTGGGATGGATTATTGTAGAAGATGACACAATTTGATTTGAATTATTTTAAAAATGTACATCCTATGAATGAAATTATTAATTCAAAAGTCATCTCTACATATACACTGTAATATGATTTTCTGTTCAATTTCTCTGTTTTTTTAATGCTTTTCTGTTATCGGTACACATAGGTTTAGATACATATCCATATGTCTAAATATGTATGTTTTATGCAGATTTTTATGTTTGCTGTTTTATATATTTTGTACTTCATATATACAAGTCAATTTATGTTACATGTTTATATTCTGTTTTGTCCCTAAGACAGTGCTTTGTCCCTAAGATGTTCTTAACATTTACAATTATTGATACAAAATAATATGAGACTCAGATTTTTGTACTGGGCAGTTATACATTTTACCATTTAGATATTTATTTTTTAAATCATGGAATGAAATAGACACATCTACTTATTTTGTGTACATTTTCTGACTTGTGTAAGTATTAAGTCATTCAATAGGAAAGCTCTGTTGCTCTAGATATTGAGACAATCCCTATAACTATGATTTGTGAGGCTCTTATGAGGCATGACACATACAGAATTAAGAATGCTGTGGTGAGTGGACAAGCTTTTATGGATTGATATAACAAATATAAAACATCTGTTCATCCTGTTTATTGTTTTTTTTTTACAGTAGTTCCTTTTCTAGTTTTCATATCTTAAAACCTGGCTTGGTATTGGTGCAAGACCAAGAATTTTTTTTTTTTAAATATAGTGCTACAAATCCGGTTTTATCCATTTTGTATTGAACTTCAGTGGTACTATATATTAAAATAGATGATTATATACAACATCTAACTTTATTATTGGCCCTCAAAGAAGAAAAGCTAAGAGGAAATGTGAGGAAGTACTTCACGGGTAGGGTGGGGGTTTGTGGATGAGCAGAATAGATGGACGAAGTGATTCTTATCTTCCATCAAATTTTGTGTTTATAAAAACACTGGAAATATAAGTAGTTTGTAATCATTAATTGAATACATTAAAAAGCAAATAAGAATATAAATATATATAGCCTCATGAATGGCTATGATATGCTAATGTTCTAAAATGTATCAACTCTTCGAGCTACACCATGTTTTCTTTTTGGAATTGCAAACCAAAATGTGTCCTTTTCCAGGTAAACAAATGTCTTATAATCTTAGTGAAGCTGGGTCTGTTGTAGGCCTAAGCCTTAAACTACCAAAATAAAAAACTTACTATTACTACTGTAGGATAACAATTCAAAAACGTATTATTAGATTAAAGCCAACAATTTTTTAGTCAATATCTCCCTTGCTTTTGCAGTGCTTATAAATACTTGCTTGCCTCTTTCCTGCCTAAACTGCAGTTCTGAACCTGCTTTTCATCTTTTCCTTGAGTATTCCTTCATTATATACTGTAGGCCTTAAAACCTTAATTATTGTCGCCTCCCCTACAATATGCAGCTAATGTTCACATCATAAATGCATGTAGAATAAAATGATGTATGTCATCCGAAGAAAAGACAAATCACAATATGAACTGATGAGAATTGATCAACAGTATCACATTATTTTCAAATTACTCCTAGGGGCCTATGCAGAGAGCAGCGAATTTTAAAATTGGCGAGTTTAATAAAAAGTAGCTTTTTTGGAGAGTTTTATTCTCCATATGCAGAAATGTGCGAATTCTGCTATGTTTAACATGAATGCGTGTGGCGAGTTTAAATTGGCGAGATGCGCGCTGCAGAAATGTGTTAAAAAAAATTTGCGCCTTTTTTTTCCCTTTGCTATGGCCGCGAGCGGCAGCTTCTTGCCAACTTTTCCTGGCAAGGCAAAAAGGAGACAATCGCGCCATTTTATTGGCGCGAACAGCCGCTAGATGCCGTTCGCGCCTCTCTGCATAAGGATATTTTTTAAACTGGCGAGATGGAGGTTCTCGCCAGCCGCGAGGCGAGTTTTAGAAATAGAAAAAAAAAATTGGCGCGTTTTTCGTAACTCGCCATTTTCTGCGCGATTTTCTCCAAAAAATGGCGAGTTTTGAAATAGCGCTGCTCTCTGCATAGGCCCCCTAATCTGTTTAAAATGTTGACACACATTTTCTAAATTTAAAAGGCATTCCCTTCCTTAAAAGAAGGAATCCTGAACATACCAAATCTATTCCACATTATATAGTCTTAATTTGCTGACCAGGAAGGACAGTAGATTTCGTTACTTACCCTAGTCCTAACTGATTGCATATATTATTAGAAATGTCCTCATTCCAGTAGTCTGCACAGGTTGTATGCCATTCATTTTGCATCCTGAATTGAACCAATCCATTGGTACTACCATTGAAAAGGCGCACTAGAACAGAAATCAGGAAAGTTTGTTTTTAATTAGTTGTCATTTTAAGTATTACCATTGCCATTCAATATAAATACATTAACTATTTCAGATTCTATTTTTTTTATTGATACTCAATTAAACTAGTTATACTCAATGTTATTACTAATACTACAGTATATTATATAATGTTACATATTATTTTACAACATGAAACCTTTTTACCAAATGTGCTCTAATTTTAGTATGTTCAATAAATGACTGATTAAAGAAGGTATGAATAATACAAACTACAACATATTGGCCCATATCTATTAAGTGTTCTTCTACCATATGATACCAAAAAGTACCAGCATTGGAAGATGAGCGACTTTCCGGATCTGAAAGTGCTTTATGGCAGAAGACTGCTTAGTTAATTAAGCCCAGAATGTATTGAGCACCTATGTGAATTATACCTCCTAATTATGCATTGTGCTTTGAGTGCTTATATATTCAAATGTTTTTTAAAGTCTTGGGCAGAAAGGACAGCAACAAATAGCACCACATGCATCAATGAAGAAAATGTTGTGCCATGTTTTAGCTCAGTTTTGCAGCATGGAGACGTTGATACATTTTGCAAATAGAAAAATTATTGTGGTGAATATGGACTGTTTTCCAATTACGTCAGCATTTGGAGATAGAGATAACTATTCTACCTACAGTACACAATAGTTAGTGCTTTATACACATTTCTGAAAAATAAAAAGACAACCTTGATACAAAATACAGCACACGGATTATGTTAACAAAAATCATTATTTTCAGTGATACATCTGGTATTGTTGCCTAAACCAGTTAAATACAAATTTCTAAAATGTGTTTTTTAATGTCAATGTTTTAAGGAACAGTATTTTATTTTATATACATCCATAGGGTTCCCGTACTCATTTTGTTAGAAATGACACAGAAAAAGAATGTCAAATATTTGATATTTGCTCACAAAGTGTGTGTGTGTGTGTGTGTGTGTGTGTGTGTGTGTGTGTGTGTGTGTGTGTGTGTGTGTGTGTGTGTGTGTGTGTGTGTGTGTGTGTGTGTGTGTGTGTGTATATATATATATATACACACAATAAATGTACAGTATTCAACATAGATACCCACTGTGAATGGAAAATAAATATATAGTACAGGGAAAAAGCACTATGCATAGCTAGCACAATTGTGCAACACTAGCACTATTGCATTTTCTGTTTACTGTTTCCTCACTCCTTTGTTAATGTCCCTGTTCTCTCCAACTTCCCCACTCCCCACTGTGCCATTATTTATACACCTCTCTCCCAACAACTTCTTTAGCCCTCAATAAAACAAACACCCACACAAATCCTCTATTCACACCCTTTATCTTCTCCTTCCTGCTTCTGGGGATCTCCCTGAAGCCAGACATACACACTTGCTCTCATTCATGCCTCACTGCCATCTACTCCCACGCAAATGGTGTCCATCTTTTCATTTAATACTGACTAACCTTAAAACTCGCCCCACAAATCAAGCATCATAATAACCTGCACTCATGGCTATTGTCCCACACCCAGGCACTCCTACCACCCATTGTGGCCAAGCACAGCCATCTACAGCACTTATTCCCTCACCTGTTGTCTCGGTAAGTTCCCCTCAAACCTTAGATTGTAAGCTCTTTGGGGCAGGGACTTCCTTTCCTAGTGTCTGATTTTGCTGCACTTATTGTATTATTATAATTCCCTGCACTGTATTCTTTGTGAAGCGCTGAGTACACTTGGCGCTATATAAATAAAGACATACAATACAATATCAAAGAATGTTCAATATAGTACATTAAATAGTCCACTGATCTGTGTCTTTAAATTGCTAAAGAGCAAGGTTTTAGCCGAGCATATAATCCTCTGGGAAAATAGAACAGATAAGACACTAACAAAAGAATGGACTGGAAATACACCCAAGCAAAACAGCACAGGAGAACAAATATATACAGTGAGAAAATAGAGGTTAGAGGGGACATTTGTTGTATATATTTCTTCATTGAGTAAATAGCAAATATTTAGCGTATTCTATTTCTGGGTAATTTCTAGCAAACTGAGTACAGGGAACCCTATTGATATACAGAATTGTCTCTAGGGATTTGAGGAGTCTCCTTTATCTTCCCTTCACACTTATACATACTAGCTACTAATCTCTGCAGTGGTGGTGCTGTTTGTCTACAGTATGTTATTCTAACTTAGCCCTTTTTCGGTGAACATACATTACAGACAGAAGGTATGTGCAGCAGAAATTAGCCAACAAGGTACATACATTAACAACATACAGGCATACCCCGCATTAACGTACGCAATGGGACCGGAGCATGTATGTAAATCGAAAATGTACTTAAAGTGAAGCACTACCTTTTCCCACTTATTGATGCATGTACTGTACTGCAATCATCATATACGTGCATAACTGATGTAAATAACGCATGTGTAACAGGCTCTATAGTCTCCCCGCTTGTGCACAGCTTCGGTACAGGTAGGGAGCCGGTATTGCTGTTCAGGACGTGCTGACAGGCGCATGCGTGAGCTGCTGTTTGCCTATTGTGCGATATGTACTTACTCGCGAATGTACTTACTCGCGAGTGTACTTAAAGTGAGTGTACTTAAAGCGAGGTATGCCTGTACAGTATCAGGTTCAGCATTTTAACCACATAATCAACTGCAATATCACATACAGATAGTAGACTAAAGCAACTAACATAATATTAATCCATTTGCATACTTGCTATTGTCTGCTTTACAAAAAAATACATCTAATTTATTTTTTCTGAGACAATATTTCAAAATAGAGTGAACAATGTAAAAAAATAAAAATACTGTAGAAGTTTAAATATTATCAAAATATCCAGAGACACATTTTTTGCAACTATTAGCAGACAACTAAATACCATACTGTACCAGTTAATTTTACCCATGGATACAACCTGTCATTCGTCTCCAGTGTAAATATGTGTATGGTTTTTTTTTTGAGACTTGTAACAATTCTATTTTTATAATATTCAAAGTTTCCCTTTGAAGCCTCTTACCACACTTTGCTTCATCTGAACCATCTTCACAGTCTTGATGTTTATCACAGAGATTGGTAAATGATATACATTCTCCACTTCCACATTGAAATGAGGTTAAGTTGCATGGCTCTGCAGAGGCAAATGTTAAGTTAACATAATAAATATATTTTATTGAATTTCACAGGATGCCAAAAATGTGACAACAAGCTTGTAAAGGCAAAGTAACAATGTATGTAAGCTAAAACATCCTGTTATTTCACCACCCAAATATTTATATTTAGCAGTAAACCTTTAAAACATTAGGAACATGAATTGAACAGTGTAGCTTTCAGATATCAATGCCACTATCCTATCTTTTGCAGTGTATTCCTTAATATGATTGACCCACTCAGACTTGTTACGAAAACATAATGCTATACAGGTTAACTCAGGCACTTTGTGAAGGCTGTAGGGAAGTTTTTTTAGTGCAAGTTGTTTATTCATACTAGTACACATACAGTACAAACATACTGAAGAGGTGGATTAAGAGGATTATCTCCATGTTCATCTGTCTGATAAAGTAATGCTATATAGAGATGGGTGAACAAGTCCAAATTTGTTTCCCGGATTTTTCTGAATTTGCCATTCAAACTCTGTTCCGCCGTGTAAAATCTGCATATGGATTGTTATAGTTTCAATTCTCATGGATTAATCCAAAACAGCCATTTGATACAATCCGCACACGGATTGCTGAATCCACAGATTGGATTCTTAAAATCTGTCAGAAGATTGCAGAATTTGCGGATGGATTGTCGGTGTAAAAAAATAAAATCGGCAAAAGGCTAATCATCATTTTTTAGACCGATCATCTGAAACCTGCGGACCAAAAGGAACCAGATGATCCGAGGTGGATCCAAATCTGCCAAAAATAATGTGCCCATCTCTTATACTATATTAAGAAATGATGCATGTGTCCCTCCTGTATTTTCACTTTGTGTGCTCACAAGACACGAATAAACCTAATTGTTTCTTTTAATATGAATGGTCTACATTTGCATAGACCTAAACTTGTTTGTTTAATTACCTTCTCCCCAAAGAAAATAAATAAGAATGGCTTTATAATGTATCACTTACAATGATATTATTGTGTAGAAATTAGTATAAACTTCAG
This sequence comes from Ascaphus truei, assembly GCF_040206685.1. Classification (NCBI taxonomy): domain Eukaryota; kingdom Metazoa; phylum Chordata; class Amphibia; order Anura; family Ascaphidae; genus Ascaphus; species Ascaphus truei. The sequence continues at coordinate 40,215,899 of NC_134485.1, read as the reverse complement.
TAATTGTATGCACAGTATGTAGGTGCAGATATAGCGGCCATTATCTAAGCATTTACCGGTTTGAATTATGCACTGTAGTGTGTGGTGGTCCGAGAAGGTCCACTGCAGACTTAATGGCCCACGGATTAACACAGCAGGAGTCCTTGCTGTGTGAATCCTACCGTGTCTACTTGTCTGTGAGAGACGCAAAGTAATGCAGAGGCTGAATCAGTCCCTCTACCTGTGCACCTCTAACAGGCGTTCGCGGGAGGTTTATTTAATTTTAAACACTATAGTATTTTAGCAGGGGGTCTTCGGAGCTGAACCGCATTGATTTCAAGTCTGGGGACTCCCTACTTCCCGAGATACAGGCCCGTTATGGGGTGCCAGTATCCCCATGTTAAAATCCTGTGGGTCACGTTACCGTGGGATCTAAACAAAGCAGAGGGATACCGGCACCCCATAACAGGGCCTGTATCTCGGGAATGAGGGGTGCCAAGGCTGAAATCAACTTTGTTCAACTCAGAAGAACCCCTGCTCCTGCACACTAGTTTCAAACACCCCCCCCCCCAAACAAAATTACCTTAGCCACTATTCACTAAGGCAGCGGCGCGCAAACTGGGGGGCGCAAGATTATTTAGGGGGGGCGCGCGCGGGCTGCGTGCGGGGAAACCTGGGGGCAGGCAGAGCTCTGCAGGACGGCCAAGCTCCATGCTGAAACGGCTTCTCTGCTCTGTCTTGCAGAGGGGGTGGGGCCTTGCAGCAGGGGCGGGTCTTTCCTTCCTTGCACACAGACATCCCCTCCTCCTGTTACCCGTCCCAGTTTTCAGCAGCATGGGGGATAGGATCAGGCTTACAGTAGTACTTCCTCCCCCAGGTGAAAGTCTGTGACTTATGATTGCGTGGTGTGTTATGATTGTGTGTGTGTTGTGCCTGTTTTGGTTGTGATTGAGTGTGTGTTATTGAGTGTGTGTGTATGTGTTGTGTCTTTGTGTTGTGTGTGATTGAGTGTGTGTGTGTGTTGTGCCTGTGTTGGTTGTGATTGATTGTATGTTGTGATTGAGTGTGCTGTGTGTGTTGTGACTGAGTGTGTGTTGTGTCTCTGTTGGTTGTTTGTTGTGTGTGTTGTGTCTGTGTTGGTTGTGATTGAGTGTGTGTTGTGATATTAGTGTGTGTTTGAGTATGTGTGCTGTGTCTGTGTTGTGATTGTGTGTATGTGTGCTCTGATTAAATACAGCGGTTGTGCAAACTGGGGGGTGCACAGTCTCCAAAGCTTGACGCTTCGGGAGACAAGCAAAATTGACTTTGAAGCGCGCTCAGCAGCAGTCAATGCGCACACACACACACACACACACACACAGACACACAAACACACACAAAACTTGCCCGATCCATGCCTCCCCCCCCCCCGCCCCGCTCGTGCTTGCAAAATGATGCAGGACAGCCTGTGCTCATGCTTGGAGAGTTGGTGATGTCTCCACTTTCTCAGCGACAGCGTGGATGCAGCCTAATTTTGCAATCCCACGCTGTTGAAATAAGTATTTAGACATATTTATATTTACATTGTATATTGTTTAATAAAGGTTTTTTTTTTCATGTGATTGATTACATCAGGCAGGGGGGCCCGAGAAATTTTATGGATGAAAAAGGGGGTTCGGCATAAAAAGTTTGCTCACCCCTGCGCTAAGGTAATGAAGCTGCTTACATTTTATTTATATTCTTAGTGTGCATGAGCAAGGGGTCTCCTGAGCTGAACAAAATTACTTTCAGCCTCAGAGACGCCCTACGTCCTGAGATACAGGCCCCGGTATAGGGTGCAGGTATCCCTCTGCTTTATTTACAGTACATCCCACGTGGATTTTAACATGCCGGGGATACCGGCACACCATAACGGGGCCTATAACTCAGGGAATAGGGGGTCACCAATGCTGAAATCAACTTTGTTCAGCTCAGGAGAACCCCTGCTCCTGCACACTATAAATAAAAATAAAATGTAAGCAACTTCATTACCTCAGCGGCTAGCCACTGAGGCAATGAAGGGTTTAAGGCACAATAGCAGGTTTATTGAGGGCAGAGGGGTGAGTGAAGGGGTACTTGGCCCTTCACTCACCTCCCCTGCCCCCAATAAACGTTACAATATGTACTCCCCACCAATACACAAACCAATCACCTGTGCCCCACATAAAAACATTTTTTATTTTCTCTGAACACAATTGATACCAGAGGCCAGCGGAGGTCCTCAGCTAGTCCCCGCGGGTGTCTTGGGAGTCCTTGGGTGGGTCACGCAGGTGTCCGGAGGCCTCAAGGTGGTCCCCACGGGTGTCTTTGAGTGGTGTCTGGGGGTCCTCGGGTCGTTCCCACGGGTGTCCTTGGCTCCAGGTGGTCCCTGCGGGTTTCTGTGGGCCTCCAGGTGCTCCACGTGGGTGTCCACGGGTGGTTTCTGTGGATATCTGGGGGTCCTCGGGTGGTTCCCACGGGTGTTTGGGGGCCTACAGGTCATCCCTGTGGGTGTCCTGGTGTCCTCGGGTGGTCAATCCTGTGCATAAAAAAAAATGCAATACATTTAAATAAATACACCCTTCCCCTCCAATACATAAAGTAATGGTCAAAATTACTATTACCCAGATATGGATAATAGTGCGTTTTCCCATTTAAAATAAAACATATCAGCAGCATAAAGTAAATTAAACTGGCACTTACCCCTAACAGGATGAAAGCTGTCCTCATCCTCATCACCGTCCTTGTCCTCCCTGGGCATTAACAGCCCTTTATCCCCTTATCGGTTAGGTACCACTATAGTAATTAAGAGATTAACCCACCCTACCCAGGGACACCACCCCCACTACCCGTTGATTGGTACAGTGTTAAAGCATTCCCATATTATATAGGGCATACTTTAACAATATAGCAATAAATGTGAAAGCTAAAAAAACAAAAAAAAAACACAGAGTACATGCATCAAATAAAAACCATATTGCATTGCCAGCCATAAGAAAAGCCAATAAACCAATTGATTGGCACAGTAACACACCAATGCCCTGTGGGCACTGTTATGCCACTATGTCACTGCCACTATACCAGTTTGTATCGCAGTCCCCTGTCTCTCAGCAATTTAGATATAGGTTGCAGTTTGAGTTTTCTGCTAAGAGCCAGAGGGGACAGGTCTTCGAAAATTAGTAGCTTGATTTTCTCAAACACTATATTGTTGGAAGCTCGGGGGATTTTGCAAAGGGCTTCTTTTGTTTTGAAATAGTGAAATCTGAGGATAATATCCCTTGGGGGGTCTCCCTGCTGTGGTCTGCTTCTGAGGGCTCTATGACACCTATCCAGTGCAATTTCAGCCCCAGTCATCTCAGGGAGCTAGGCATCCAGCCATTTTGAGACAACGTTTTGTACTTCTAAGACTGTCTCAGGGACTCCAAGGATCCGAATATTGTTCCTGCGATCCCTCTTTTCTGAGTCTTCCTCACGCTTGGATAACTCTGAGAGCTGACCTTTCAAGTAAGTTGTTGCTGTTTTTATATATTTGTTTAGCATTTTTATTGTTGAGTCCAATTTTTGTTCTAACTCCTCAGTCCTTCCTCCAATCATTGTAACATCAGTCCCTATTTCCTTTTATCTCTTCCTTGAACATGTTTATTAATTCACCAAAAAGTTTTTCTATGTCCACTTTGGTGGCCATATGTATCAGGATAGCTAGGTTACACTCTAGTGCAGCGGCTCCCTTAGTCTCTGGGCTCCTGCTCTCCCCACTGGCTGGCATCCCTGCCACCTGAGCCTGTCTTGCTGAAGTAATTGGCCAAATCCAGGGACATTTTTTTAGTTTTAGCCTTGGTTGGCATCTCTGTGTACTAGCCTTTTAGATTGTGCTGAATTCAAAGCAGTTTGCGCCGATTTAATGGGTCGTTTTTATGATCAACTGGCAGGGCAGGTTGGAGCTTTCAGTTCAGACTCCATACCTGCTTCTGCCGCGCATGCGCCTCCCTTGTATTTTATTTAATGTTGTGGTTTTTTTGTTAGGTTGGCATTTGCATTGGAATACAAAAGTTACAGTATGCCAATGTAAATGTCTTTTGTTTGCACGTATTTGTTTTACAGGTTGCCCATTGACTGGCATAGTGACATATCATTGACATTGGTGTGGTACTATGCCAATGAATTGGTTTATTGGCTTTTTTTGCGCTATGGCTGACAATGCAATGTGGTTTTTATTTGATGCATGTACGCAACAGTGTTTTTATTTGCAGGTTGCATATTGCCTGGCATAGTGGCAGCTCATGCCCACAGGGTATGGGTGTGCAACAGTGCCAATCAATAGTTTTTTTTGTTGCCATTTTTAAAATTGAATGTGTTTTTAATTTGAGGCTTGTTTTTGGTGATTGACAGGTTGTATATTACCTTGCATGGTGGCAGCTCATGCCCACAGGGAGGGAGGGGGGTGGTATTTATTTGAATGCATTACTTTTTTATTTTCACAGGATTGATACCACAGGCCAGAGCGGACCCCAGACACCCGCAGGAACCACCTGAGGACACCCAGACACCCACAGGAACCACCTTAGGACCCCTGGATACCCACGGGTACCAACCAAGGACCACCAGACACCCATGGGAACCACCTGGATGCCCTTGGACACCACATGAAGGCCCCCGGACACCAGTAGGGACCCCCAAGGACCCCTGTGGGACCCCCAGACACCCACAGGGACCATCTTCAGGAACCCCCAGACACCCATTGGGACCCTAAACACCTGTGGGGACCACCCAATGACCCCCGGACACCCTTGGGCACCACCCCAGACCCCCACCGACCTATGGTAACAATCCTGTGCAGTAAAAATTCAAATGTTTTTATGTGGGGGTGGGTGAGTTGTGTTTTCGTGGGTTGTACATATTGTAATGTTTATTGGGAGCAGAGGGGGAGAGTGAACTGTAACATACTGTAACTTTTGTATTCCATTGTAAATGTCTTTTGTTTGTATGTATTTTTTTACAGGTTGCCCATTGACTGGCATAGTGACAGTGAGATAGTGGCATAACAGTACCCACAGGGCATTGATGTGGTACTGTGCCAATCAATTGGTTTATTGGCTTTTTTTGTGTTATGGCTGGAAATGCACTGTGGTTTTTGTTTTGTTGCATGTACTCTGCGTGGTTTTTTTTTGGTTTTTTTGCAGGTATTGCCACCAATTTGTGTTTTTGGCCTTTTTAAGATAACATTTGAATGGGTTTTTATTTTGAGGCTTGTTTTGGGGATTGGAGGTTGTATATTGCCTGGCATGGTGGCAGCTCATGCCCACAGGGCTTGGGTGTGCCACCATGCCAATCAATTTTTGGGGGCATTTGTAATGGGTTTTTATTTTCTATGTAATACTGTGTTTTATTTGTGAGCCTGTTTTTTTAGCTTTCACATTTATTGCTATAGTGTTAAAGCATTCCCATATTAAATGGGCATGCTTTAACACTGCACCAATCAATGGGTAGTGGGGGTGTGCCTCGGGTAGGGTGGGTAAACCCCTTAATTACTATAGCGGTAAAAACCCGCTATGGTGATTAAGGGGTTAGGGGCCAATAGATTGTATTTTTTTTATTGTGCTGTTAATGCCCAGGGAGTTAATGCCCAGGACGGTGATGAGGATGAGGACAGCCTTCATCCTGCTAGGGGTAAGTGCCAGTTTTATTTTCTTTATGGTGCTGATTTATGTTTTATTTTAAATGGGAAAATGCACTATTATCCATATCTGGATAATAGTAATTTTGCCCATTACTGTACTTTATGTATTGGGGGGGAAGGGGTGTATTTATTTAAATGTATTGCATTTTATTTATTTATTTTTATGCACAGGACTGACCACACGAGAACACCAATGGGGATGACCTGTAGGTCCCCGAACACCTGCGGGAACCACCTGAGACTCCTAAGACACCTGCGAGGACAACCTGGAGGCCCCAGGACACCCATGGGAACCACCCGAGGACCCCCAGACATCCATAGGTACAACCCGAGGACCCCCGGGGGGCCCCCGGACACCCTGGACCACCTGGAAACCCGCATGAGCCACCAAAGGACACCAAGAAACCTGCAGGGACCACCTGGGGCCCCAAGGCACCCGCGGGAACCACCCGAGAACCCCAAGGACACATAAGGGGACCACCCAAGGACACCCATTGGGACCACATGGAGAGTGTGATAAGTGTGGGATAGCAATCCTGATTTTGATTTTGCACCTACTGTAGCAAAGGAGGCTGGGAAATGCTGATGTTTAAAGGCAAGGCCCAGGTGCTAATTTAGCAGCCTACAGGAAGGAGGAACACTGAAAACCTGGGGTGAAGTGCTGACCAACATAACAATCACAATCATTATGCCTTGCAATTGTGACCTACTCACTGTCATATTTTTTTAATGTGTACTATTGACAGAATAGTATATTGTTGCGAAGTATTTTCTCCACAACCATATTTGAGATTTTGTTGTTTTACTGTATAAATAAAGACTTTGCATTTTCAAACAAGGTGTGCTATTTTAGTGTACGGTATGTTATTTTATGTGGAAGGGTCTGGCCTGCATCAAACCATTAGATCCATTATAAATTTGAATATATTATATTTCCAGCGCCTTTTGAAAAAAAACCTGCATAACATTTAGTTCCTTTACTGTTCATTACATTTACAGAAAACGATATTTTCGTTGTTTGAAGTAGGACAAGTTAGAATACTATATATTACACAGTTATATAACAGTCATGATTAGCAAGTCATACAGTAAGCAACTTCTATAAGCATGTAAGGCTTAGGAAATATGTTTAACAGTGCATGTGAAAATGTACAAATAAATTCTTGAATTAATGCAACCATTTTCTTATGGCAAGTAAATATTTTAAACAATACTACTGTACAGTATACCAAAAGTAATGTACAAAATCACACACTAACTTTTTTTGCTTCATACATCATTACCAAGCATAATCATCCTCCTATTGATAATCATTTCAGCTATCTGGCCACTGTTGTTGATGATATATGAAGCAGAAAGAATAAGCTTGACTTTTCTCAGCTACATTAAGTTCAAAGTAGCTGAAACAGCACAAAAACATACTTTGGCTGAACAAAGTAAATGCAATACAGAAAAGAGAGGAGGACAAATTAAGGAAATATATAGTCACGCAACACGTAATATGTCTTCTTGAGAAGAATATTTCTCTGGAGGGACACATTTGTTTCAGCCTGAGTAGATTGCTACATTAAAATGCCTAAGCATGAAAAGGCAAATTGCTTCAACCATTGTGCATAAATGAACTTCAGAACTGTTTAATTTCATTTTATTCTATCAACTACAGCTTCACTTTACAGTGATGGCTAAGAATACATTTTCTTGTAATATATTCAATATTAATTCATAATTGTGAAAATATCCATAAATCTGTTATTTGTTGGCAATAAGATCCACATATTTAGGATTGCAGTCATGTTTTTCACCAGGATACACATTTTCCATGTTTAAATTCTACTTGATTGAAACAACAAATATTCAACACAATTAGTTTTCCTCTAGTAATTTTTGTGACGTGGGTACTATGTTTATACAGCATAATATTTTATATTATGAGATTGTCGTGTTTAGCTTTTTTGGTCATCCTTGCTGTAATTAGTTTCAAAGGAAAATAGTATATGCCTAAAGCAAATGTCCTAACTACACTAGGTGGCAAAGTGGGCTTCTTTCTCAAAATGGTGCTGTTATTGTGTTGTGTTTGTTGTGTGCTTTAAAACGTATTTATGATTCCCATCTGAAACTGATTGTAATTTGAAGTTTTGCTGAGCATGGACAGTGATTCTGCATAAACCAGATGAAATCAGCCTTTTCCCCCCAAACAATTTAAAGAAAATTATCAACCTTAGCAAACAAAATTGCCAAGCAATAAAGTCAATCTACAAGATCATATGGCCAATTATATAATGCCATATACACTAAATTGTGGTGAAAAGTAGCAATACTAGCAAAATTATGAGCAATGTGAACACATTGCGTCACTGTACATGATCTCTCATGGAAAACTTGTTTTTTTTTTAAATTTGTTTGTGGACTTTAAACTCCTCTATGGAAGGTTGTCCATATCAAGGTTGACACTTTGATAGTCTTTCAAGCAGTATGTTTGCTTATGAAAGGATATACAATAATCGTATCGACATTAGAAAATACCATGATCCACAAATGAAAATAAATAATACAAAAACACTGAGCAGCTAATATAACACGTATAATTCTATAATAGAGCAGAAAATCAGATTCTAAACATTTATCTTGGTCCATTAGAATATTTTACAATCTGCGTCAAACCTTTACTTTTCTGGATAAATGGACTTTGATCTTCAATGTCCCAAGTTTTAACATATGTTCGTATTATTATTGGGAAGGACTGGATTGTAATAATGCATTAGCTCCACCCTTTTTAGCACTTGGCTAATGTAGACACAATCGTGTTTTTCTCCCAGTGGCACATTGTGTGTGTCCCGCTACAACATGTCAGCGCAAGCAGTAACACCTCCTACATCTGTAACAAATTGACTTCTATGGTACACTAATATTCATATAAGGCCTACATTAAGTAAGGTGACCTGTTATTGTGAGTCTTTGCTCGTTCTAAATGTAGCCATGTCTCCATCTGCCCCCCCCCCCCTTCCTCCTCACTATGTTGCTCTGCAGGGGAATTAAACTCCCCAGAATGCCCCAGGAGCTGAGGTCATGTGACACAGTACAGCCAATAGGACTACTAGAATCTCCTGAGGGGAGATTGGAACTTTGGGAGCACTTGAAGTGCAAGCTGACAGTTAGTTCAGTTTGAGCCAGGACTGAGACAGGGAAGATAAGATCTGGGTGTCAGTGGCACTCTGACTAGGTCATATTAACCCCCTTAGGTCCAAGATAGTTCCAATCACCTAATTAGTTTGTGGCTGCTTCAGGGAAACCCCTAGCTAGGGACATTTCCCTATTAGCTGTATATAGTTAGTTTATAGTGCCAGTGAAGACGCCACGTTGTGAAGCATAGCCTGCAGTCTGGGACCCGATCCAGGCATACAAAATGAAAGACTATTTTATTAGTGCGACCATGCAAATAAAAAAGAAAGCGCAAAGAAGGGAAAAAACACAATCAATAAAGATAATGACCTTTATATCAAACTTAATAAAAATGCATACTAAAATTCACTTAATAAAATAAGGATTCACATGAACCCACAATTCCACAATAACAATGCACTAACGGGGGGTCCCTGAATAAAAGCCCCTTGGTATAATGATGAAAAAAAGTCCTGGGATAAGGCTAGATGTTACCACAGCTTACATTGAATTCAAGCAGGGACCACACTCCATGCAAAGTTTGGGTAAAGCACCGCAGTTGACCGAGCACCCGTCATCACGTCCGCTCCCTGCTGCGTTATGATGTCACCTCTTTGCGTTTCGCGTCATATGACGCTTCTTCAGGAGTATGTCTAACCACTCCCATAGCAGCTCTTATTTAGCAAGACTGACAATTCATCTGCTAATGGGAGCTATAATAGGTGTATTAGAGCCTTCCAATCAATGCTTACTAATAATTAGACAATGCAAAATACTCATAACACAAAAAATTGTGTGTACATGTCGCCATGCACACTCACAGAAAACCGCTGTTAGTTATAATCAACCATAATAATGAAACATAATAGTAATAATGACATTTTATAAACTAACCATAAAATATATGTATGTATACATGTTGCCATGTACACAAATCTAATGAAAAACAGACATAATAAACTCAACCATGAGTACATTTAGATATTAATAAATAGTATTAATGAAATGTTACCGAAGTGTTGTATGATACATATAACAACATAAAATCATGATTGAACAAACTTCACAAAATTATGACAAACTATTAAGTATTAATACTAATATCTAACATAAAATACATAATCATTATAAAACAAAAAAAACGAGGACAAACTATGAAAAATGAACTGATAAAACATAAATACATTAAAAATGAATAAATCCATCAGAGAACACAGGAATGATGGAAAATGGAGGAAGAATACAAATACCATATATGGACTTAGTAAAAAAAAAAAAAAAAAATATATATATATATATATATATATATATTTAACCTTCTAGCTCTTGATTCCACTTTACGCTCCTCCCTCTCCTCTCTCAGTTCTGCTTCAGACCCTGACAACCTGGTCAGGAACTACAACTCTGCCTTATCTTCCTCTCTTGATCTTCATGCCCCACTTTCTCTCTGCCGTCCTCGCCCTTCTAACCCCAGACCCTGGCTAAACTCCCACACACGCATGCTGCGTTCCTCCACTCGTTCCTCTGAACGCCTCTGGAGGAAATCTCATACGCTCGCAGACTTCATTCACTACAAATTTATGCTATCCTGTTTCAACTCTGCCCTCTTTCAGGCTAAACAAACCTACTTTTCACCACTAATCAACACACACAAGTCTAACCCACGCCGTCTCTTTTCTGTCTTTGACTCTCTACTCAGACCACCCTCAGCTGCCTCCTCTTCTTCCTCCATCTCACCTCAGGACTTTGCTGACTTTTTTAAGAAAAAAGTGGAGTCCATACGGCAGAACATCCCATCTGTTGCCTCCTCCCATCCCACAATGCTTCCCAACTCTCCTCCTGTCTTTCTTGACTCTTTTTCTGCTATCTCGGAGGAGGATGTATCACTGCTGATCTCCTCTTCTCCCTCTACCACTTGCTCTCTTGATCCCATTCCCTCCCATCTCCTAAAACCTCTTGCTCCTTCTATAATCCCTATGCTCACACAGATCTTTAACTCTTCCCTCTACTCTGGTACCTTTCCTTCATCCTTCAAGCATGCAACCGTTATACCATTACTCAAAAACAGCAAGCTTGACCCTACCTGTCCTTCTAACTATCGACCTGTCTCCCTCCTGCCTTTTGCTTCCAAACTCCTTGAACATCTTGTATTCTCTCGATTGCTACACTTTCTCAACACCTATTCTGTACTAGACCCTCTACAATCTGGCTTCCGCACTGCTCACTCTACTGAAACAGCCCTCACTAAAATAACTGACGACCTCCACGCTGCCAAAGACAGAGGTCATTACACTCTGCTCATATTACTCGACCTCTCTGCAGCATTCGACACCGTGGACCACCCTCTTCTCCTTCACATTCTCCATACTCTTGGTATTCGGAATAAAGCTTTATCCTGGATCTCCTCTTACCTCTCCCATCGTACCTTCAGTGTCTCTTTTGCTAACACCTCCTCCTCCTCTATTGATCTCTCTGTGGGGGTACCCCAGGGCTCTTTCCTGGGACCCCTTCTCTTTTCTCTCTACACACTCTCTCTAGGTGACCTAATCACATCTTTTGGGTTTAAATATCACCTCTATGCTGACGACACACAAATTTACCTTTCAACCCCTGACCTTACACCTGCTATACAGACCAAAGTTTCTGAATGCCTCTCTGGAATATCATCCTGGATGGCCATCCGCCGACTGAAACTTAACATGGCAAAAATAGAGCTCCTTATACTACCTCCCAAACCTGGCCCTACTACATCCTTCCACATTGCTATTGGAAATACGATCATTCACCCAGTAGCCCAAGCACGCTGCCTGGGGTCACACTTGATTCCTCTCTCTCATTCTCCTCTCATATTCAAAACGTTTCTAAAACTTGTCGCTTTTTCCTCCGCAATATCACAAAGATACGCCCTTTCCTCTGTTACTCAACTGCTAAAACTCTGACTCAGGCCCTCATTCTCCCACGTCTCGATTACTGCAACCTAAACACTGCTGCCAGAATCACTCTACTCTTTCCTAAATCTGTCTCAGCGTCTCCCCTGCTGAAATCCCTCTCCTGGCTTCCGATTAAATTGCGTATCTCACACTCAATTCTACTGCTCACTTTTAAAGCTTTACATTCTTCTGCCCCTCATTACATCTCAGCCCTAATTTCTCGCTATGCACCATCACGACTCTTGCGTTCTTCTCAAGGATGTCTTCTTTCTACCCCCTTTGTATCTAAAGCTCTCTCCCGCCTTAAACCTTTCTCACTTTCTGCCCCACACCTCTGGAATGCCCTTCCCCTCAATACCCGACTAGCCCGCTCGCTATCCACCTTTAAGACCCACCTTAAGACACATCTGCTTAAAGAAGCATATGAGTAGCACTGGATAATCATGGACACATGACACAAAGCTTGGCCCCCTGCATAGCGAGAAATTAGGGCTGAGATGTAAGGAGGGGCAGAAGAGTGTAAAGCTTTAAAAGTGAGGAAAAGAATGGAGTGTGAGATGCGGGATTTGATCGGAAGCCAGAAGAGGGATTTCAGGAGGGAAGATGCTGAGACAGATCTAGGAAAGAGTAGAGTGATTCTGGCAGCAGCATTTAGGATAGATTGTAGGGGAGACAGGTGAGAGGCAGGAAGGCCGGACAGCAGGAGGTTACAGTAATCAAGACGGGAGAGGAGCAAAGCACCGGGTGGGCTCAATGAGCTGGTAGAACTGACCCCATTCCTTAAATAAGATAACTGCTCCCCTTTTGATAAGTATATATATATATCTAAGACAACAGCGCAGTCCTTTCTTGTACATATATATATATATATATATATATATATATATATATATGTACAAGAAAGGACTGCGCTGTTGTCTTAGATGCCAGAAAACAAAGTATTATATTAAAAATATAAAAATAGTAAATTAAATTTTACAATGGGTAAAATAGTGTACCAATAAAAATGATAATAATCATTCAATACCAATAAAGCACAATACTAAATATCTAACAAGCAAAGAAAAATAAAATAAAAAATGCATAAAAAAATTGAATAAAAAATACGTGGTGCTGTGAACCTTCCTTAGTCTGCTCAATGCAGATAGTCCTATGGAGTCCAAAATAATTGTACCAATAATTGGGGAGTAAAAAGGCACTGGTAGGAAAAGCAGGCAGCTTCTTTAAAAGGGCACAATGACCTCCCTCTCCACCTGCATAGAAAAAATAGAAGAAAAGAAGCGCCAAATCCTAGTGCATTACTGTGCAAACTTGATAAATTTAATGCCCCAAAATCTCAATAAAAATAAACTCACAAACATAGAACAATTAAAAGCATTTTATGAGATATACTCATGCTCCAAGGACCAGGAAAACGCTGCTTGACTGCTGTCTTGGCTCCGTCACACCTCTGGATCTGAATGCTGCCTTTGCTGTTCACCGATAGCAGGAACACCGACAGATGCTTTTTTGTTCCCACCGGGGACGATGGATATCGCGGACCAGCGGATGACGTCACAAAGATGGGTGAGGATACCGGACCGATTGAATTCAAAGCAGTTCTGGAGCAAGCGTTTGTGAAGGTCCACTGCACACCTTCCCTACGCGTTTCAGGGGAAGAAGTCAGTCCATCTGATGAAACGCGTAGGGAAGGTGTGCAGTGGACACACACACACACACACACACAGAAGCTCTACACACACACACACACACACACACACACACACACACACACACACACACACACACACACACACACACACACACACTGCAGCCATAATAAAAAATGCAGCCACTTACTAAACTTTGCACTCCCCCCACCTCTACACACAACACAGCACCTCTACACCCCCCCCCCCCCACACACACACACACACACAACACTGCACCTCTATACACAACACACTTACTTCTTTGCCATCTCTTCTCCAACCTCCCCCCCCCCCCCAATTCAACTGAATCTGCTCAGAAGATCTCAGTCAGCTCGGGAGGGGGAGGAGTCGAACTGTATCAGAGAGCAGGGTTTTCAATAATGTCCTGAATTTTACTGCTTTAGCCTATAATGTTTATTAATATCTAAATGTATTCATGGTTGAGTGTCAGGGTTCTGCTCGCCACAAACCAGGACCGGACCGCGAGGCTGAGGTGGGGTTGTAAAAGCACCGACCTGAGACCGCGCAGGCTGATCCGGATTGCGCAGTTCGTAGTCATATGTCGCAGGATCAGGATTGGAGAAGACAGCGTCGTCGTTGTAGAAGCCAGGGTCAGGACAGGAGACATCAGGATAAACATTGTTCAGGCAAGAGTTCGGCAACAGGTAGTCAGGAGAGCCCCGCTTCAGCTTAGGAGCACGGGGTTGGCCTCTGCGCGAGCGACGACCATGGCCCATGGTACTGGTCACAGGAGATGGTAGGCAGACCAGAGTAGCACACCGCTTTGCTGCACGGGTGCACCAGTGCTACAGCGCAAGAGTCCTGAGCGGGCTAGGGAATCCTCTGTCTCAGCGCAGGAACCAGGACACGGCCTCTCTAGATTAGGGAAAGAGTAGGCCCCAGGAACCAGGAAGCTGAAGATACACAGGGAAACCTCCGCTTCAGTGCAGGAATCCAAGAGACTGAAGAACGCAGGGACGAAACATCCGCTTCAGTGCAGGAATCCAGGAGGCTGAGGGACGCAGGGACGAAAACCTCTGCTTCAGCACAGGAGAACAGGAGTGGACCGCTGCGTGAATATAGCAGCCGGTCACAGGAAACAAGGAGCTGAAGTGAACAAGAAGAGTACTCAGCTACAACACAGGAGACTGGAGCAGACCGCTGCGTGAATATAGCAGCCGGCCTTAGGAAACGTGGAGCTGCAGACAACAAGGAGAATACTCCGCTTCAGCATGAGAGACAGGAACAAGCAAGGGCTTGTGGCAGAACAGATAGTGACATCCAGGAAGGACTATGCTCGGCAGGGAGCATTATGGGAAGACAATACTTAAAGGCCAGCGGGCCAATCCCCAGAGGGGGGTGTGAAGGTACTGCTCCAATGAATGAATGCAAGTCTAGGTTGCAGTGATAGGCTGCACAGCTGCAGTAGATACCAGAGGGAGTGTGTATAGCTTTGGTGAGTGAATCCAGGCTGCAGCAAACATCAGGAGAGGTGCTCCAGGACTGCACACGTCTGCAAGGTAAGGCAACCAGTAAACTGCGGAGCGAATTCCTTACATTGAGTTTATTATGTCTGCTTTTCATTAGATTTATGTACATGGCAACATGTATACATACATATATTTTATGGTTAGTTTATAAAATGTCATTATTATTACTGTATGTTTCTTTATTTTGGTTGATTATAACCAAGAGCCTTTTTCTGTGAGTGTGCATGGCGACATGTACACACAATTTTTTGTGTTATGAGTTTTTTGCATTGTCTAATTATTAGTAAGCATTGATTGGAAGGCTCTAATACACCTATGATAGCTCCCATTGGCAGAGGCATTGTCACTCTTGCTATATAAGAGCTGCTATGGGAGTGGTTAGACATACTCCTGAAGAAGAGTCATATGAAGCCAAACGCTAAGAGGTGACGTCATCACTCTGCGGGGAGCGGGCGTGATGAGAGGTGCTCGGTCGACTGCGGTGCTTTTCCCAAACTTTGCATGGAGTGTGGTCCCTGTTTGAATTCAATGTAAGCTGTGGTAAAATCTAGCCTTATCCCAGGACTTTTTTCATCATTAGACCAAGGGGCTTTGATTCAGGAACCCCCCATTAGTGCTTTGTTATTGTGGAATTGTGGGTTCATATGAATCCTTCATTTATTAAGTGAATTTTAGTATGCATTTTTATTAAGTTGATGTAAAGGTCATTATCTTTATTGATTGTGTTTTTTCCCTTCTTTGCACTTTCTTTTTTATTTGCATGTTTCATATCCACCCCGCTGATCACGGGAGAGTGAAAACTGCAGAGGGAGACAACCTGGTCTGAATCAAGGGGATCTATTAAGACTGCGCGCATTTTTTCTACTATATTAGTGGGACCATCCTGCTGGTACCCACTAAACGCAGAGGCGGAGACATCGCTAACATTGCTGGATCTCCAGGATCCCTGTTAATCTGCCGCTCCGGGTATTGGAGTACCCGGCAGGTACCTCAACTAAAGTGCACCAACGGTTCAAGGGTAGCGCTGCCATACACACTTTTGGGTGGGCCTTGACATTGGGTAAAAGGACTTCAGGGTATTGGTGCCAAGCACCCTTTGTACTGTGGGGACACTCACCTGTGTAAGGGGGTTAGGAGTGTGTATACATACATACATATATACATACATACATACATACATACATGGGTAGTAGTATTATATCCTGTTCAGTAAAACCTGTTATACTCTACTGGTGGGTGTTTATTATATTGTCCTGCATGGGGTTGCCCACATTGTTAGAATCCCGTACAGGTGGAGGCACTGTCGTCAACCGGATCAGGTGCACACCAAGCTCCCAGTAGTGGAGGTTCAGGCCTCCTGTGAGCCACAGGTAACGCACAACATAGACCGTAGCCGCTATATCTCCCAGGGGATGGGGGAAAGTGTGTTAGATAAACAACGTTCTTCTTGATAAACTAATTTGCATAATACCAAATTATGATCACTATTGCCAAAATGTTTTCATTAGAATCTATACGCAAACACACACCTCCTTTGCTTTGACTGGTCCAGCGTTGCCCTTACTCTAATCAGTTCATCCACTGCTCGGGTCATATTATCTTTTAAGACACCGAAAAACGGGTTCCTTTAGTTTTACTGCTAATTTTACTATAAATGGTAGAATACTAAAAGAGGTGAAATTGCCCATTATTATATCCCAGTTTTGCTGCCTTTTGTTATTTGTACAAGCAGTATGGCTTCTTCAGTGCCACAGACATTTTATAGCATTGGGGACCATAATTTGATAACCACTTATCTATAAATATCTGCATACAATGTTGGTGCAATATAATAATTAAAACATAATCAAGGCATGGGGCAATGGATTTGGTTAGTGTTCCTTCAAGTATATGCTTAATATTAAACAAGTTTGTAAATTTTACTTTTTGGTATTATTAACTGTGATGATAGTGAGGGTTTGGCCCGGAATTAACGGGGTTACCCCCCAATAGCCCCCTCCAACCTCGCCAGGGAGACAAGGGGTTAACTGGGCTGAGGCCCAGAACTGTGACTTAACCCTTGTTAAATAACATGAACATGCTTATTCCCCTGTGTAAATGTATTGTTGCGGGATCAGTGTCTGCATAACACACCCACTGGGTCATAAGGGGAACCCCCCAAGTACCCACGTATTAAAAATATAACTTTGTCATAAGGGGGACATATATTTTTGATAAAATGCCTTTTTGCAGTCTTACATGTACAGGCCAAATGCTAACTACCTCTGCTTGAATTTGTAATGCGTACCAGGACCAAATGGTTTGAATCATGAGTCGATTCACGTTTGATATGCAAGCTTCCTCTCTGGAAGTGCATATCCAAAAGGGAGGTGTGAATTGCCCAGTTGGATGCTAAATAGGACATCCTGCTAGAATTTAGCCTGGCTTCACAGGGGAATTGCTATGCAAGACCCAAGAAGGATCAACAGGTAATTACCTAGTTGGTTATGCGAGAAGCTACAAGCCTACTTCAAAAGGTTTTATTGATGGGGTAGGGGTGGATCTATCCCAAGCAGGATATCAAAATGAGTAACCTTATTAAATATAAGAATACTATGAGATGTCCTTGGCTGAACAGGCTAAGACCTACATATTTGTATTCGGGGGACTTCCCCGCCACCAACCGTTACAAACACTTAATATCTGGCCCTTAGTGGCTGCCAGATATTAATATGTCTATTAATTTTCATATTACACTGTAATGTTTGGTCTCTCTGTGAGCGTCCGGTGGGACGGACTGTATTAATATATCTCACCTGACTGTATGTATTACTGAACTCAAGTTATGAGGTGATTTGCAGTAAATATGAAATTTTGGTTGAGTTCTGAGAGACTGCAGCCCCCTGCTGTGGTGGTGAGCAGGAATGCCAGAATTTACATCGCGTGGTCATCAAAGGCTAAATTGCTAATTGCTTATGCTTGGCCCAACGGACAAAAGGAATTGACCAGAGTAGGTGTGACTTTTCGCACTGGACTCTGGAAGCCCAGGGTCGGCTTCAAAGGCTTCAAAGGGGATTTTGCTGGACGGCACGGCGCCGTAAGCTGGGATGCAAGGGTTAAAATGATATATAAGTCAGAGCCACCCTTTTATCCAGGTTGTTCATGCAAATGTTCTTCATGCAAATGTCTTCATGCATGTGTCCTGCATGTATTGCTGTGATGTCAACTGAAATATGGGAGAAGTGGCAGTCTGTATCCTGATGGCCTTCTGTCCTAATCTTTAAGTAAGTGTCTATATTTTGCTGTTATTGTATAATCTGCTGTGTTCACCTTTATCAAGGAATAAATTATATTTTATCATATCTAAGTCTCGTCCCAGTTCAAACCCAGGTATATATATATTTATATATAGTTTTGGTGTAAATTACAACCTGTCACAAGCTACCGTGACAAGCTTGTAATTAACTGGTGGCAGCTGGCGGGACTGAACTGGACCTGGATTACAGTATTCTGCGGGATACTGTGATCCAGTGGGAACTTGATGGTAATTGCAAGTTCCTGTGACTAAAGATATTGAACACACAGTGTACAACATATAACACAAGATATGGCACCTCCTCACTGTTCCCCTACTTGTGAGAAGCATTTCCTCCAGAACCAAAGTGCCGGCCATCCGTCTGACTGGAGCCGGGCACTGAGACCGGAGGAGTGCATCAAGTCAGCGCGGGGACCAGCAGCCAGCAAGGCTGAGAGAGAGACAGCAATCGGTGAGCATGAAACCCGGCAGGCTGAGCAAAGATCCACAGCTGCAGCTGCTGTAACCATCAGACATGTGGAGGGAGTGGGTGGTCTTGCACCAGGAGAGGTATTGGCCGTTGCGGCGGCCAGTCCATTTTAGCCAGAATTGCTGGCCCTGATGTTTGCGCAGGGAGAGATGTCCCCGGCCGAGCGGCTCGAGCAGCTGAAGCTGGCAATGATCCGACCCGCTTATCCCCTCCCAGAGCCCGGCGCTCAAGCATCTCTGCTCTGGACTCCGTTGCCCCTTGCTGGGGTTAGTCCACCAGCGCGGAGAAGCTCTGGAATGAGCCCGGCGCTCAGGCAACTCCGCTCTGGACTCCGTTGCCCCTTGCTGGGGTTAGTCCACCGGTGGCGGAGAAGCACCGGCAGTTGCTGCGGCACTGCCAACAAATGGGCCACAATAATGCCCAGTGCCCTGACCGTGCACGGTCAGGCGAAGAAGCCCCTCAGGGCCAACGCTCACGAGCTGAGGAAAAGATGACCCAGTTAGCGGCATCCTCTGATGGCTCCCGCCCAGCCGGGGCAACAACCCTCCTCGGGACGTCTCCTGGAGAACCTGGACGGGCTGCATCAGCAACAGCGGCGGAGAGCAGCGGCCATCCACCTGATCTCGGTGGAGAACCAGCGGCGGCGGCAGAGAAGACGCCGCCACTCCAGCATCCTGCCGGCGGCAGTTTTATTTGGGGGGAGGGACAGGGTTTGCGGGAGGGGGTTATTTTACCAAGTTTGCATGGAGCTGTGTTCCTCCACAAAGACCTGGGACCCTTGTCCTGCACCGTTTTACCTGTACCCAACCCGGGCGCTGTTGCGGCAGCGGCCCGGTGCTGCCCAGCCAAGATGGGGCCGGCGGTGGCCGCTCCAGTCCCCCTGCAATTGGGACCAACGAAGGCGGCGGTCTCTGCGGGGACCAGCAAGGTAAGCCAGACCAAGTCACAGACTGACTCTGACTTATGTTTCCCTATGACTGTACCCTGTTGTTTCACTATAGGGGTGACCGGGGGGTGGCAGGAGATAGGGGTACCAGGGGAGGGGAAGGAAGGGCAGCTTGTAGGGCAGCTGGACTTCCCCATTACCCTGGCGGAGCAGCAAGGGGACTCTCAGTTAAGAGCCCCACTGTTGCAGCCTTGCTCTGGGCTGGAGGTATCAGGGGTTGTGGCAAAGTTAGACCACCCCCAGATTACCTGCCAGCCAGGAGCTAAGGTGGGTGCATCTGCACCAGCAACCCTGAGCTCATCCCCGGTAATGGGGAGACCGTGTCAGGGAGATGGCCTCACTCAGGTGTCCCTAGGATCCAGGTTAGGATTAGCTAGAGAGAAGCGGAGTGAGGGGAGGCTGCAGGTAGGTAGCCAACATCAGTTACCAGGGGAGGGGAAGGAAGGGCAGCTTGTAGGGCAGCTAGACTCCCCCATTACCCTGGCGGAGCAGCAAGGGGACTCTCAGTTAAGAGCCCCACTGTTGCAGCCTTGCTATGGGATGGAGGTACCAGGGGTTGTGGCACAGTTAGACCACCCCCAGATTACCTGCCAGCCAGGAGCTAAGGTGGGTGCATCTGCACCAGCAACCCTGAGCTCATTCCCGGTAATGGGGAGACAGTGTCAGGGAGATGGCCTCACTCAGGTGTCCCTAGGATCCAGGTTAGGATTAGCTAGGGAGAAGTGGAGTGAGGGGAGGCTGCAGGTAGGTAGCCAGCAGCAGATCTCAGGGGAGGGGAAGGAAGGGCAGCTTGTAGGGCCGCCAGGCTTCCCCATTACCTGGGCGGAGCAGCAAGGGGACTCTCAGTTAGAGCCCCACTGTTGCAGCCTTGCTATGGGCTGGAGGTACCAGGGGTTGTGGCACAGTTAGACCACCCCCAGATTACCTGCCAGCCAGAAGCTAAGGTGGGTGCATCTGCACCAGCAACCCTGAGCTCACCTACGGTAATGGGGGCACAGCTTCAGGGAGAGGGGCTAGCCCCGTTAGCACCCAGCTCTAGGGTAGGATTGCCTGGGAGAGGGTTGGGTGGGCCAGTGGGAACCGGGGAGGGAAGGCAGCAAGTGAGCCAGCCAGTTTTCCCCGCTACCCTGGCAGAGCCTCAGGGGGTGTCTCAGATCAGCAACCCCCTGTTGCAGCCTAGCTATGGGCTGGGGGTATCCGGGCAGTGGCAGGCTTGTGCCACCCCAGGGATACCTGCCAGCCAAGCGCTAAGGCGGTTGCATCTGGAGAGGTGCCCCTGAGCTCATCCCTGGTAAGGGGGAGACAAGGTCAGGGAGGTAGGTGCACTCAGGTAGTTCCAGGGTCTGGGTTAGGATTGCCCAGGGAGGAGAGGAGTGCAGGTGGGCTGCAGGGAGGTAAGCAGCAGGAGTCATCAGCAGGGGCTGAGGTGCTGGGCCTAGGGGAGGCAAGGCAGGGAGACACTGGGGAGCAGGGAAAGATAGGAAGTCAGTGGGTTGTCAGGCAGCTGGCAGAAGCTAGGGATGGGCTAGGTAGGCAGAAAGTCCCTTGCTCTGACGGGCCAGGAGTGACCCCCCTGACAGATTCCCCAGGGTTCCCAAAGGAGGGGCTGTGGGTAGATAAGCAGCCAGGGAGGAGAGTCAGGAGTATAGCGGAGCAGCTACAGGGTGGCACAGAGCCAGGGCAGGTAGGGTCCCTACAGAATGGTGACATAACCCTTTCCCAGACTTGGTTGACAGGAAAGCGACGGTCTGTGCTTGATAGCTGGTCTCCTGTTGGTGCAGAGACATGCCAGTTTCTGGGCAAGGTGCAGCATAGTCTGCACAGGAGCCCCTTTCACCATGGACTTGGTTCCCAAGGCACTGGGTGGGGGGCAGAGGGAGGCAAAGGAGAATGCCCGGCATTGCAGGATCTGGACTTTACAATCCACGGTGTACTGGTCAATGCCGGAGGACAATTTTGCCAGGCCAATCCCTCAGGACGTATTGAGGGCATCAAAGGTGCCAGTGGTACCCCAGTGCCTGGGGGAGGTGACAGGGGCACCAGGGCCCCATTGAGCCAGGGAGGTGTGATGATAGTGAGGGTTTGGCCCGGGATTAACGGGGTTACCCCCCAAGATCCCCCTCCAACCTCGCCAGGGAGACAAGGGGTTAACTGGGCTGAGGCCCAGAACTGTGACTTAACCCTTGTTAAATAACATGAAAATGCTTATTCCCCTGTGTAAATGTATTGTTGCGGGATCAGTGTCTGCATAACACACCCACTGGGTCATAAGGGGAACCCCCCAAGTACCCACGTATTAAAAATATAACTTTGTCATAAGGGGGACATATATTTTTGATAAAATGCCTTTTTGCAGTCTTACAATGTACAGGCCAAATGCTAACTACCTCTGCCTGCCTTTGTAATGCATACCAGGACCAAATGGTTTGACTCATGAGTCTATTCACGTTTGATATGCAAGCTTCCTCTCTGGAAGTGCATATCCAAAAGGGAGGTGTGAATTGGCCAGTTGGATGCTAAATAGGACATCCTGCTAGAATTTAGCCTGGCTTCACAGGGGAATTGCTATGCCAGACCCAGGAAGGATCAACAGGTAATTACCTAGTTGGTTATGCGAGAAGCTACAAGCCTACTTCAAAAGGTTTTATTGATGGGGGTAAGGGTGGATCTATCCCAAGCAGGATATCAAAATGAGTAACCTTGTTAAATATAAGAATACTATGAGATGTCCTTGGCTGAACAGGCTAAGACCTACATATTTGTATTCGGGGGACTTCCCCGCCACCAACCGTTACAAACACTTAATATCTGGCCCTTAGTGGCTGCCAGATATTAATATCTCTATTAATTTTCATATTACACTGTAATGTTTGGTCTCTCTGTGAGCGTCTGGTGGGACGGACTGTATTAATATATCTCACCTGACTGTATGTATTACTGAACTCAAGTTATGAGGTGATTTGCAGTAAATATGACATTTTGGTTGAGTTCTGAGAGACTGCAGCCCCCTGCTGTGGTGGTGAGCAGGAATGCCAGAATTTACATCGCGTGGTCATCAAAGGCTAAATTGCTAATTGCTTATGCTTGGCCCAACGGACAAAAGGAATTGACCAGAGTAGGTGTGACTTTTCGCACTGGACTCTGGAAGCCCAGGGTCGGCTTCAAAGGCTTCAAAGGGGATTTTGCTGGACGGCACGGCGCCGTAAGCTGGGATGCAAGGGTTAAAATGATATATAAGTCAGAGCTACCCTTTTATCCAGGTTGTTCATGCAAATGTTCTTCATGCAAATGTCTTCATGCATGTGTCCTGCATGTATTGCTGTGATGTCAACTGAAATATGGGAGAAGTGGCAGTCTGTATCCTGATGGCCTTCTGTCCTAATCTTTAAGTAAGTGTCTATATTTTGCTGTTATTGTATAATCTGTTGTGTTCACCTTTATCAAGGAATAAATTATATTTTATCATATCTAAGTTTCGTCCCAGTTAAAACCCAGGTATATATATATTTATATATAGTTTTGGTGTAAATTACAACCTGTCACAAGCTGCCATGACATTAACATTATCACCAGAAATTCTTTAAGGGTCCCATTCTATATCACAATTACAAATGGGACCAAATTAATTCAAATAGCGTCTTAAGGGTAAGGGTAGGTCCTCAGTGCATTAAATATTTTACTGCTACGTTACTGCCATTTATTGTATCCATACCCGTAAGGCATATGCACCAACGGGGATTTGCATTACAATGCACTTGCGTTAACGCAAAAAATATTGCATCGATAAATTTTAATGGACATATGGCTTAATCATATGCAAATCATATGCTAATGAATCGTTTACCTAACACAGATCCTCAAACGTCCAATAATGTTAGCTCATGAAAAAGCGCAATATTTAAGTCACTCCAAAACCTGCCGTTACGAACATCCAGACCGGAATTATAATCGCGTTATTTCTGGGAATAGCCAACAAGCAATGTATGGAGTATTTGACTTAACAGTTTCATTACAATATGTTACGTGTCATACAAAGATATATATTGGAGATCATATAAATGAATGAAACATCCTAAACTATAGTATGGTTTTTGGTGATTAAAGTTAATGTACTGTAGGATATGTTTGTGTGACCTAAGATAGTAGATACTGTAATTATGACTGAATTAAGTATATTTATACAAGAATGAATATCCATACATATCTCTACAATAATAACTAATAAACAACTTTTAATAATGTATAATTAAAATAAAGGAATGACTCTATAAAAGAAAAAATGTGATGTGTATTACCTTAGTTATTCATATTGTAACTAATTGCATTAGCCTTAGGTAACGTACGTTAAAGTTTGACCAATGTGTACTGTATGTGCAGTGTATTAGTTAACGTGTTTCTGAGAAATGAAAATCCCTGTTCAAAGCTCAGTTACGTTTACATACTGGCATTATTTTTCCATCTCATTACCTATGAGGATGCCCGTTAAACTGAAGAAGAAAAAGTATGTCTGTTCCCGTTTTTCGGTAGCGATCGATATTGGCGCAAAAGTGAGAGACTTTTGTAGATCTACCCCTAAGTGGTGCACTACTAAAGTATGAATATGAAAATATTAAAACATAGCTTATAGACTGTCTGTAAATATTCCTGTGTGCTGCATACAGTGCACTTTACTGTAATTGTGACGCAATTTTAGTCCCATTGGGAGAAAAGCGCTATATGAAATAAAGTTGTTGTTAATAATATTATTATTATTATTATTATTATTATTATTATTATTATTATAATTTAGGCTTCTAAAACATAATGTCAAAAAATGAACAAATAAAATAATAAAAACATAGAAGGGTTACACATTCCATTAGATGGATTATGTATCCTATATTTGCCAAAGTGGCCACTGGAGCAATTTTCAGCTGGAAATACCCAAAAACATTAAGGGAAATTTCTGGCCCAAATGGCAGCTTTCGCAGATAAAGAAATACCCTGTAAATGTTTTATAAATAGTTTTGTAAGAACAGAAAATGAGGCACAATTTGGTACATGCAAAAAGTTTTTTTTAAATGATTTATGCTAAATTGTTTATGCCAAGGTCAGTGCCTTTAAAAATGAGTTGGTAATGTAGTTAATTTATTGGCTGGTGTAAATCTCAGTTTCTTGTTTGGGTGCAGACTTACTGTAGAGATGTTGATTCTGTATATATCAAATGGAGTGTCATTCTTTGGCAAAAATACCCAAAGATAAGTGTTTTTTAATGGAGTATTATTTTTGGTTTCATAGATCTGACAGAAAACAGCATGTTTCACAGATCAACTGAATGTATGTCACAGGGCACAGTTACATTGAAAGCCATCTGTTCTAAGCAAAAGTGAATAATTTAACATATATTCATTTTGTCTTTACTTACAGAGGGCAGACTTTTCCACATTTCTTCTATAAGATTTTGTGCTACCTTTTGCTCTGGACCAAAGGCATACATTATTCTATGTCACAATTCACCCTTAACATTAAATAAGCTTTACATCAAACATTACCCTCATAAGCTTTTGATATGCACTCAGTTTACGTGAGATGATATAGATATTTATGCCATGTGAACCAGAATGATTATTTAGACATAATATTTATATAATCTTCAATATTGGACTACTGAATCCATTCAATGGTTTGAGCAAATTCCTATTTGAACTATCTTATGAATCAAAAATAATAGAAGAATATCAACATAAGATAATGGAATGTACTAACCTGGCAGTCCAAGGTTGTAACCTGTTGTGAAGTTAGCAAGAAATCCTCCTGCTGTTCCAGACTGGTCAGAAGTGAAGTATACGGTCATTTGATTGGTTGTAGAGTAGACATCTTTTATCTGTTTCTTTCCTGTATAAACAGCTGGACATGCAATAGGGAATTTAGGGAAACGTTTTAAAAATCATGAACGTTTTCCTACTTACCAACACACAGTATAAGAGGTTTCTTAATCTGTGCATCACTCTTGGTACTGTATGCTCTAATGAAGGTTGGTTATGTAAACATCTACCAAAATAATTATTGTTTTACAAAGCCTGAGTTTTCAGTATACATTGTTGACAAAGCATGAAATGCTAAACTGTCACTCTGGTTACGTTCTCCAACATAATTAGAACCACAAATTGGGAAGTCAAAATAAAAAGACTCCACTGGAAATGCAAAGAAATTAGAACCTTTTGAGAAAAAAATGCACATACTGTACTGTAAATAACATGATTATATGTAAATTGTTTTTTTTTTAATGATATGCTATAAATAAGAACTCATTAGAATGGTTCAGGTGTTTATTATGCTGCAAAATGATATTTCTAGCAGGAGATACATACTGTAAGATAGTTTTTGGTGTTCACTTCAGCTGTGCATGTACAAAAGGCCCACGTCAGGGCCTTAGTCTGTTCTGAAATCAATAGGAATAGGAATCTGAATAGAAGCCCTCTGTCATGTTATCCAGTGATGCTACAGTACAGTACTGAGGTCATGCTTTTACTCAAATGAGAGCTCTGGATGTTTCACTACCGTAGATGTTTTAATTAAAGCATAAGGACTTTCCCAACAAATGTAAAGTAATTATTTTCCTGAAATGCTATCAAATTTAATATCAAACTTCCAAAAAAAGAATTGTTGAAATTTTTGTGAATATCCTATATTAAAAGAAAGATTTAAAACAAGGTCACAAGCATAATCTATTTTTTAAACCAAGATCTTACTGCTGCATGATTGCTTACCCAATAATAATGAATTTGATCCTTTGCCATCTCTAACTTCAACAACGTCATATATATTTTCTAGGTTGAAAACTTGAAAATGAAGCTGGATATTTTCTCCAATTGCAGCATTTAAGTACCATACACCTAAGAAAAAAAAGAAAAAAATATATATATATTTTAATGCAATATACAGTATAAATATATATATATATATATATATATATATTTATATATATATATATATATATATATATATATATATATATATATATTTTATCACCTACTCCATTGCACATCATCTGCAATACTCTCTGGCTGCAGTTCCCCTCCCTGGTTCCTGAAGGCTTACAGTTTGTCCCCATTAATGTTTTTTTACACATTGAAGTGAGTGCATGTCCTGGCGGCCTCTCGTTGTTTTTTAATAAATTTGAATTTTTATACAGTTTTATGCTATGGAGCTGGCGCGTCTTCTCTTTTTATATATATATATATATATATATATATATATATATATATAGCAACTGTAAATATTACTGTAAATATTTACAGTTTCTATATGCTTTACTGTGGAGGGGTTTTGTCACTTTTTTTTACCCACCATAACCTTAATAAGTGTGGTATGTGTGCATGTATATACAGTATATATATATATATATATATATATATATATATATATATATATATATATATATATATATATATATATATATATATATATATATATATATATATATATATATATATATTGTATAAAAAAACAAATACATTTTTTTTTAATAAATATTTGTAACAGAATACTTGTCAAATGCTAATAAAATGTGTTGATAATAAAATTAAGATGGAGTGATTTTTTTTTTAATATTACTAATACCTGTGCTTTCATAGTTTTTATTTCAGAAAAATATACAGGAAGAGTTCTAAATGTGTAGCATGACAGCCTATGCATGCAGTGACTACCTCTTACCATACAGTAGTAATGACCAACTTGTTTAAGTGCTTCCTGTCAATTATGTGATATGCAGTTATTTTTGTTTACTAAAATACCAAGTCTTTGCTGGTGAATATCTTTCTATGATAAAAAGCAGTGGCCTTGAGTCTTGGCCTTCTGAATGCTCATGTGTTTTAAACAGTTTAATGTAAATAGAAGTACATTTTTCAATTAATGTAGTATTGCTAAAATATAAATCATGAATCTAATGCAGGCTGATTTTTAAAGCTTTAAAGAAAAAAAATCACAAACAGGCCTTAAAAAAAAAAAAAAAAAAAAGATTTGAAATCACTTGTGGCGGAGTTCCAGCTGTCAGGATGACATCTGCAGATTACCACAGAGGAAAATTGGTAAAATCTACAATATTTTGTTCAGGGTTTTAAACTATTCAGATATCCAGGACTGAAGTTTCATATGGCTCAGCAAAACTTTGAGTCACAGGATTAAATACCTGGGAAGTATACTCATTTGTTATTTCGGTATACATTGCATATCCAAATTACCATATTTCCCAAGAACAGTATCTCAGGTGTGTTCATGGGTATCTGTACATGTTGTATAAAGTTAATGTTGAAGAAAAAGAAAACACCCGCTCAGCTGAAAGAAGTGTGCCTGACATAAGGGTTCACTGGGGTCATTAAGGCGTGCTGACAAATTCGAGTTCCGCTACATGCAAGAATCATGTACCCTATTTACCCTTCTGCTCAGATCCAGCCAAAGCAAGCTGGGAGCGGTTCTAACAACAAATGTATTGCGTGATAGGGGAATAACGCAATGGTCAAACCAGCTGTTTGCATACTATGTCAAAAACATTTAACATCTTGCATCTCTAATGGCTCAGGTTGGAAGCATGATACACCAGCAAAACATCTGAATAGGAGGGAGCAATATACTTAACTCTGTATGGATCCAGTTACACCTCAGAACCTATGCTAAACAAAATGTTTGTCTGCAACAATATATGCACTACCTTACAATGTCTTATAACAATTGTGTTTATAAGCAAGAAATCTTGCAATGTCTTACGCCTAAAGAAGCAATTAAATGTGTTCTTAAGCTAGTAACCCTGCAATGTCTTATGCCTTAAGAAGCAAGCAGCTATTCATACCAATTAGTCTTGACCACCTATTATGGTGAAACAAATGTTAAATTGGTGCTCTTACAATTTAAATATAAGAGTGTAGGAGTGTTTGCATCTTTATTACTAACAGTAATTATAAGGAAGCATTGAGGGGAGTATTACTAATACACCCACATTGCTATAGCAACACATGAATTGTAGTACAATCTATTTAGGCTGCGGAACATCTCAAAAATTGATCTATTGTTACCAAACAGAGGAATATCAAGAACCCTTATTCAGTGTAATTACGTCAATCACATTCAAAGAGTCCAACATTATATGAGAGCCTTCAACTATGTGCTTCTTGCTTCTACATTTGTATCAGGTAGTTGTGTAGGATTTAAATGACAATACCCTGCAATTAGCAGAGATAGAGATAGAGATAGAGAGCAACTCTCCTTATGAGCTATTTTTACCAACGAAAGGTCACTGGACTCATATATTTTATCAGGGGAAAAACAAAATCTGTATTTGTGTTTATATATGTACAGTGTGTGTCATGTATGTGTAGCCAGGTCACCTGATGGCTACTATTCTGCCCTAGGGCTGGCAGTAAACCCTGGTACCATCAGGTTGCCAGTAGTTATGGGGTTTTCCCCCTCCACTTTGGTACTACACTTGAGTGACAGCAGAGGGTGGTACATCCTGTTGTAGCTGGGACAACGGGGGTGCCCGCCTCCTGGCAGTACTTAAGGGCAGGACCACCCTAAAGTTGGTAGTGTTCCTTCCCCTCTGAGGAAGGCAGGTCACACATGAGATTGGGGCCTTCCCATGTGCTCTTCCCTCCGGGGGAAAGTGAGTGTGGACCATACCTCTGCCTCTGCTAGGGAGGTGAGGAAGAGCTAAGACGGCTGCAGGTGCTCTTGGCCTGTGGTGTGGTGGTCCAAGGAGCATCATTTAGTAAGAGCTGAGTACTGCATTGGCAGAAGTCTGCCGTGTAACTGGGGGGGAGAGGTAATAAGTTCTACCGTGAGAGATCACCTTCAGTTCCTGGAGCCTACGGCAGATGGAGGCACTGCACTGCTAAAGAGATATGTGGGTTATGAACCCCAGAAGCCTGATCTTGTGTCCCCACTACCATCGGCGGACGACTCCGCCCTCCTGTTGCCAGCATGTATATGCACCATCATCGTAGTAATGGGCAAATCTCCCACCGGGTGGGGGAAACACAATTACATGTGTATACATACCCCTTTCTTTTTTTTTAACATTAATATATCATAAAATATTTAAATAATTAATTCCACAAAATCAATTCCTAGGGGTTCTTTATACAGTAGGTTATTGTGCTAGAACTATGAAATTTGTAAACTAGTTATATTGTTCTAATGTCAGTTTGATCTTTATTGACCTAGGAGAGTGCACCAAGAAAAAGGGGTTCTAGGGGAATCACTGCGTCTGATGCAGTGACCCCCACTTTATGTTCTATACATGTTGTATAAAAGAATGTTTGGGGAGGTACAGTAGCGACATACTTTATCGCACTAAATGCCGGCGGCATGCCGGGATCTACCCCAGCTGCCGCCAGTAATAACCGCGCGCCGCCGCGTTTCCCACATGCACACCCCCTCCACCTCGCGCGCAATTTACTCTCCTTCCGGACCCCGAGCCCGGCTTCTGCTCTGCCCCTCTGCTTCCCCGCAACCCCGCTTACCTTAATTTCATCTCCAGGGGTGTCGGGGAAGCCTGCGGAAGCCGGGGAAGACGGGGAAGCCGGGCGCGCGTGTGACTGTGACGTCACAGTGCGCCGCCACGCGCCGCGGCTACCCGCTTCCCAGCCGCATACAGCCAGCGGCTTTTGCTCGAATAAGAGCTGCCGCTGCTGTATATACTTCTCCTTCCTCTCCATCATTAAATGAATTTAAAATGCTTGGCGAATCACTTGCGAACTCTGATTGAGCTAGGACCTTTTTTCTTCTAATTAGAGAGGTAAATAAGAATTGTAATCAGTTAGTGTTAGGACCTGCAAATTTGGTCATGCCTTGAAGTGGCTCGCAGGTTTATACGCTTTGGCCAAAGGGTTAACTAAATTAGCCCTTTTCAAGAGATACATAGGTATTTCACTGTGTATTTTTGTCACATTGGATATTGCTCTGGACGTCTATGTTTCTTCTTGTATACATTTAGCCACGCCAAGTAGCACTCCATTGACACACACACACACACACACACACACACACACACACACACACACACACACACACACACACACACACACACACACACACACACACACACACACACACACACACACACACACACACACATATATATACACATACATATATATATATATATATATATACATACATATATATATATATATATATATATATATATATATACACACACACACACACACACACACACACACACACACACACACACACACACACACACACACACACACACACACACACACAATTTTGGGGGCTTTCTTAGAGCTTGCTGGGTATCTGTATGTTTATTAACTTTTTCCAGCTAGTCTCAGCTGTTTTGCAGGTCATTGGCTCATCCCTCCCAGGGTTTAAGCTTGCCCCTCCCCACTTTCCAAGTAAGCTGGTTTTCTTTTCATGCAGCTGGTTGTGACAGGTTCAATGCTAGGATGATTCTTCCTCTATTTATAGGAGGTAAATAAGAATTGTAGTCAGTCAATGTTAGGACCTGTGACTTTGGTCATGCCTTGAAGTGGCTCGCAGGCTTATACGCTTTGGCCAAAGGGTTAACTAAATTACCCTTTTCAATAGATATATAGGTATTTCGCTGTGTATTTTTGTCACATTGGTTGTTGCTCTGGACTTTTGTTTCTTGTTTTATCTTAAATAGTTTTGGCAGATATTAAAATTGTGATATGTAAATGTCAATGCTAATTTGTTTTTTGGCACATTTCTGTATTTGCATGTGATGACATGAGATATCAGAATTGACAGATACAATTGAGTACATTTATATCAACTACTCTTTTTTGTGTATATAGCATATACACAGATGTTAGAAATAAGGCTAGTCTGGAGTAGATGAAAACAACTGTTTAAAAATCAATACAAATAATAGTAACCAAATTGACCCCTTAGTAGCCATCAAGGCATAGCAGACTTTTGTTAAAAAAAAAAAAAAATAGAAGCTAAAAATATGCAAAACATTTTAATACAATATACTGTATGGCATGTGGTGTAATCTTGATGGTGTAATCTACGTAATCTGGAAAATTAACCCAACGCTAAAATGGGACCGGACAAGAAAGCGATAATGCAGAGACCAGGCAGTAAACCCCATTATTAAGCACTTATCAACATTTTCAGTATGCTCTTTCAAATATTATTTTAAAATATCTATTTTTATCTCATCCATTATCTAGTACTAACCATTAAAAATATATCCCTATTTTTAAGATCCTTACATTTTAGGATTACACTTACAGTATGGAACAATATTATTTTCATGTGAACACTGAAAAGTTTATACATTATTATTGAGTACAATTAAAACTTCAGAATTTAAGCACAAATAAACAATTCCTGGTATAACCCCAACTTGTCTTCAATTTAGTGCAGTTGAATGAATGAATACCTTCTTAAGAAAACCATTCATAATTCACAACATCCATGTTTTGAAGATAAAAAGACTGAAAATAATTGAGAGAGAAATATATAATTCCTGAACAGTGATTGACACATAATGCCTAGTGATTCCACATGGGAGGTGGTATTATGCAAAGAAAGTGGCTGAGATATAGCAAGATTGACAAACAGATCATTTTACAGTACTAATTGATATTAACATAGAAATAGTCAGACAACACATGAGACATATCAACAACAGTATCAGTGCAGCTTTGTCTGTCCAACACATTAGTATAGCTTAATTGGAACAATTTTTAACTTTGTACCTCATTTTAGTTAAAGTATGATATTACATTTAATCTATCAATACCTAGGAGGGAAAATAGCTAGGTTTTTCATGTATACGGGAATATTATTCTACATTTAGAGTATTGGACAAGTCTGGCAAGTGATGGCAGTTAACAAGGAAAATAACATTTGGGAAGAAACGCATAATTCTGCTAATTTGTACTAAATTGCTACATTGAGTGACATCCATACAGTAGCTTTACTTTATCTGTGTAGGTAAGTTTGCTGTTTAGACCAACCAGGTACAGAACATCTTCCTTCATAATCAATGGCATGTACAAAGTATGGCGGAAGAGGTTGGAGCTGGCTTCACGGTACATAAAAATTTGCTCCACCCTGTGTTCGTATGGCTCACCTGCAGTTGAATATGTGAAAAGGCTATTGATTTGCAAGCTGTGGGTTAACACATTTTTCATTGGTTCCAAGTGCCGGTACGTCATAGGAGAGAGGGGGGACATGGTGGGTATTTAGTTCCTGTGTCTGTTACTATGGGTTACTCTTTGATAAAGTGCGGTCACCCACACGAAACGCGTTAGGCTGCGTCCAGGGTGGTGCTAAGCTTGCGCGGGCGCTCACGCTCACCATGATGAGACACATTGCAACAATGTGTGTGGCTTGCGTGAGCACCGCCCCAGCGCATGCCCGTGAGCTGTCCTCGGCGCTCAGATTCAAGAGAACAAATCTTTTGAATCTTTAGCTCCGACTTCAGATCACATGACCTACATTACCCAATCAGAGGACAGCAAGGCAAAAACCAATGCAATACAAGCATTGGGAGCTTGTATTGTATTGCATTGCATTGGTTGTTGCTGTCCTCCGACAGGGAGGGAGGGGGGGCACAAGAAATGGGTGGGGGGGGCACACAAAACGGAAAACGGAAAGATGTGAAGGGGGGGGGGAAACGGAGTGGTTGTGTGGGGGAGGGGTAAAACAAAGTGGTGGTTTGGGGGGGGTAAAACAAATTGGTGATGTGGGAGGGGGGAAAACGAAGTGGTGGTGTGGGGGGGGTAAAACGAAGTGGTGGTGTGGGGGGGGCAAATGGAGTTGTGGTGGTGGGGGGGCAAACGGAGAGAGGGGGAGAGAAGGGGGGAGGAGAGAAAAGGGAGAGAGAAGGGAAAGGAGAGAAGGTGGAGGGAGGGGGGGAAGGAGAGAAGGGGCATAGAGAGGGGAGAGAAGGGAGAGAGAGAGGGGATAGGAGAGAAGGGGGAGAGAGAAAGGAGGGAAGGGGGGGAGAGAGGAAGTAAGGGGGAGAGAAAGCAATGGGGAAAGAGAGGGGAGGGTCAAGGAGAGGGGGAGGGTTGGAGGAGAGAGGGGGGAGGGTTGAAGGAGAGAGGGGAGAGTGTCGGGGAGTGTCGGGGAGAGAGAGGAGGGAGGGGGAGGGTGGGGGAGGTGGGGGAGAGAGAAGGGGGAGAGTGGGGGAGAGAGAGGGGGGAGGGTGAGAAAGAGAGAGAGAGAGAGGGGGGAGGGAGAGAGCAGGGGGGCAGGAGAGAGAGAGCAGGGGGGCAGGAGAGAGAACAGGGGGGTGGGAGAGATAACAGGGGGTGGGAGAGAGAGCAGGGGGGGGAGAGAGCAGGGGGGGTGGGAGAGAGAACAGGTGGCGGCAGAGAGAACAGGGGGGGGAGAGCGCAGGAGGGGGGGAGAGAGCGCAGGGAGGGGGGAAGAGAGTGCAGGGGGTCAGAGAGAGAGCGCAGGGGTACTGGAGTGGCAGGAGAGAGAGTGCGGGAGTGCTGGAGTGGTGGGAGAGAGGG
The DNA here is from genome assembly GCF_040206685.1 of Ascaphus truei. Taxonomy (NCBI): domain Eukaryota; kingdom Metazoa; phylum Chordata; class Amphibia; order Anura; family Ascaphidae; genus Ascaphus; species Ascaphus truei. The sequence continues at coordinate 40,181,765 of NC_134485.1, read as the reverse complement.
CGCGGGGCGGGAGAGAGATCAATGGGGGGGAGAGAGAGGGGGGGCGAGAGAGAGAGAGTGCAGGGAGGCAGGAGAGAGAGAGGGGGGTGGGAGAGAGCAGGGGGGTGGGAGAGAGAGCAGGGGGCAGGAGAGAGAGCAGGGGGGAGGGAGAGAGAACAGGGGGGCGGGAGAGAGAACAGGGGGTGGGAGAGAGAGCAGGGGGGAGAGAGAGCAGGGGGGAGGGAGAGAGAACAGGGGGGCGGGAGAGAGAACAGGGGGTGGGAGAGAGAGCAGGGGGGAGAGAGAGCAGGGGGGAGAGAGAGAGAACAGGGGGGTGGGAGAGAGAACAGGTGGTGGGAGAGAGAACAGGGGGAGAGAGAGCAGGGGAGGCGGGAGAGAGAGCAGGGGTGGGAGAGAGAGCAGGGGGTGGGAGAGAGAGCAGAGGGGAGAGAGCGCAGGGAGGGGGGAAGAGAGCACAGGGGGCCAGAGAGAGAGCACGGGGGTGCTGGAGTGGCAGGAGAGAGAGCACGGGGCAGGAGAGAAAGATCAATGGGGGGAGAGAGAGGGCGCGAGAGAGAGAGAGCGCAGGGGGCAGGAGAGAGAGAGAGGGGGGGCGGGAGAGAGAGCGCAGGGGGCGGGAGAGAGAGAGCGCAGGGGGCAGGGTGGAGAGAGAGAACGCGGGGGGCGGGAGAGAGCGCGCAGAGGGGCAGGATAGCAGGGAGAGAGAGCAATGCGGGGGGAGAGAGAGACGGGGAGAGGGGGAGAGAGAGGGCGGCAGGGAGAAAGCAGGGGGGAGAGAAAGGGAGGGGAGAGTGAGCAGGGGGGGAGAAGGAGGTGAGGGAAGGGAGGGGGAAAGAGAGCATGGGGAGAGAAAGAGAGGGGGGAGAGGGGAGGGAAGGGAGAGAGAGGGGCTATCTATATCTATATATATATATATATCTACTATATATTTCTGAAAGCATTGTATGTATGTATGTTTCACTGTGTTCCCTGTCCCTAGCGGCAATCTCATTGGTCCCTTGGCCCGCCCGCCCCCGCACACCTCTCATTGGCCTCACACACTCACACCACCCCCTTGGCCCGCCCCCCACACCTCTCATTGGCCTGAGGCGGAGTGACGGGCCAAAGGTCCAAAAAAAACACACACACACACACACACACCTCTCTCTCTGTCCTCTCCCCCCCATCACACTCACCTCCCCCCCTCCCCGGTGCTCCACTCACCTCTCCGCCTCCCCTCTGCTCCACTCACCTCCCTCCCTCTCCACTCACCTCCCTCCCACTCCACTCACCTCCCTCTCCACTCACCTCCCTCCCCCTGCACTCCCTCTCCACTCACCTCCCTCCACCTCCCTCCCGCTCCACTCACCTCCCTTCACCTCCCTCCTGCTCCACTCACCTCCCTCTCCACTCACCTTCCTCCCGCTCCACTCCCTCCAGCTCCACTCACCTCCCTTCTGCTCCACTCCCTCCCGCTCCACTCACCTCCCGCTCCACTCACCTCCCGCTCCACTCACCTCCCTCCCGCTCCACTCACCTCCCTCCCAGGCGTGGGGACAGGCAGTGGGCAGGGCAGCCTGCCACTGCCACGCGGCACCTAAGATGGCGGCGGACGGAAGGACCCCCTTCCTCCCTCGCGGACTAAGTAACTTGGCGGCGGCCGGAAGGAGAGGTGACGTGTGTGTGTGTGTGTCACTGTGTGTGTGTGTGACACTGTGTGTGTGTTACACTGTGTGACACTTTGTGTGTGTGTGACACTGTGTGTGACACTTTGTGTGTGTGTGTTACACTGTGTGTGTGTGTGTGTGTGTGTGTGTGTGTGTGTGTGTGTGTGTGTGTGTGTGTGTGTGTGTGTGTGTGTGTGTGTGTGTGTGTGTGTGTGTGTGTGTGTGTGTGTGTGTGTGACACAGTGTGTGTGCCCCCCCCTCCTGTCCACTCTCCCCCCCCTCCTGTCCACTCTCCCCCCCTCCTGTCCACTCCCCCCCCCCCTCCTGTCCATTGTCCCCCCCCCCTCCTGTTCACTGTCCCCCCCTCCTGTCCACTGTCCCCCCCTCCTGTCCACTGTCCCCCCCTCCTGTCCACTGTCCCCCCCTCCTGTCCACTCTCCCCGTCCCCTCCTGTCCACTGTCCCCGTCCCTCCCCTCCTCCTGTCCACTGTCCCTCCCCCCACCTTTTCCTAGCGGCACATTTAACTCACGGGCAACGCCAGGTCTCTCAGCTAGTATATATATATATATAAAGAGAGAGTGAGAGAGAGAGATATATAGAGATAGAGATAGAGATAGATAGAGCAGTATTTTGCCAAAGATCTTTACACACATGCACATATGTAACTGGACATATGGATCTATGTCTGCTTGATGGTTTGCTCTTGTTTGTTTCTATTTACACACCTGCTTTCATAAACCCAAATTTTGTCCACATGAATTTGACCAGCCGAAAGAGACACATGCTTTCTTCTGTAACTAAATATTTGATATCTAGTGGTCAATGCCTGGTTGCATATCTAAGAGTTTAATAAAATGACAGGATACTCATTACTTACATGAAGCAAGGCTTGGATAATTCTGGGGGAAGTTTGAAGAACTGAATGTATTGTTAGGTTCCCAAAGTTCAGTAGGTCCACCACAATCAGCTGTAGAAAGCAACATTGATAAAGAAATGTTAATTGGTAATTTTCAATGTATATTTTCCTTCTGTCCAAGAGATAAAAATGCGATAGTATTTGTGTTATAGTGTACATGTTCTGTCCCCGGTATGGGTTTTCTTTGCCTACAGCTGAAGTTCCCTTAGCCCTAGTTGTGTTACTGTGTAACTCCTAGCTGTTTTAGCCTGTGTGCTTAGCAAACCCTTCATCTGGCTGCTGATTTGGTATAATCCAAGGTACCCCTTACACTTGCTTTCACCCTGCCCTATTTCCTGCTTGTCTGGATGTAGCCCCTTCCTTTTCAAGTCCCCTTTTGTCATCTGTCTGTACTCCAATACAGTTTTCAGAAACTCAAGAAGAACTCTGTGTGCTGGAAAAGGAAATTAGTTTAGCTGCCTGTTTCTACTCATTAAGCCACAGTGAACCTGTGACAGAACAGTACATATATATATATATAAAAAAAAAACTGTTTAACTTCACTGTCAAAAAATATAATTTATTAACTCCTTTTTTCCCCCACAGCAATTAGTTACCAAAAGCATAATATTTTATGCAATACAGTATTTTACAGTATGTAAAGATGTCAATTGTATTCTTGGTCAAGCGGGTATGACTTCAGTATAATGTGGCATAACTTGCAAGATTAATCATCAAAATATATATATATTTATTTAATATAATATATATGTTATATGCTGAGGCTTCCCGCTTCCCACAATACAATATATCAGAAACAGCTGATTAGTATGTATAACTGCCTTGCCTTTTAATGTTTTTATCTCTCTTCTGGAACAATCAGCAGACATAATATCGCCTTTTCTAATTACGACTGGTCATTGTTAATGTTTAAGCTTACTTATAACACTTCTTCTTGTAGTGATTCTACTAATTTGATTCCATTTTAAATGAATACCAATCCCCTCTACTGTATAATTGGATTGTGTGAAAGGAAGAAAACATATTTGTTTATTTTGTGGCACAGCTAAATACTTTTGGAATTGAAATCCTAGTAGTTTTACTTTGATACGAAATGCTATTAGTCACAAAACATTCATTCCAGAGCACAAACATACTGTATATTGATGACAAAACAAGTGAACAATTTAGATCTGCAGGAAAGCTTTTCTTTGTTCAAAAACTCCTGCGTTCCTGGTGATCAAATTATAAACACTTAGGCGCAATTAATATAATACCTGATGTATTTCATGAAAACTGTACCAAGAGACTGAAAAATGGTATTTTAGTGGCACAGTGAAGAAAACAGATGTTACAAATGTTAGAAATGTTTTAACCCTTTTGCTGACGGAAGACTGGGATTGTGACAACTTGAGCACATGGGGTAGTGATCACGTTGCCGCAATACGCCCCCAGTATATTAACGGGCTTGATCTCCCCCAAGAAAATAAACACAAATTGCTCCCTGTACTTGGTCCCTGGCATGTCAGCCTTCATGATTTACAGTGAACGGCATAAGGGAATCATAGGGGTTCACAAAGTATCTTATATATGATACATATCATTAGTTAGCTCATGTATACATAGACTTGATAATGCGATTTATGATTTTAAAGAAAGTAAACAGCATGAGTGATTCAGAAACAGAATCTGATAAACATCTGCATATAATATGGGTTTTGGGCAACTGCTCCCTAAAATGTCTTCCAATATTTATTTTCTGGATGATGTGGCTGAGCCCTATAAAAAAAATAAATAGAAAAAGCTAAAAATATGCAAAACATTTTAATAAAAGATATGGCATGTGATATAATCTTGATAGTGTGATATGCGTCATCCGGAAAATTAACCAAAAGCTAAAATGGGACAGGACAAGGAAGAGATAATACAGAGACCAGGCCGTAAACCCCATTATTAAGCACTTATCAACATTCAGTATGCACTTTCAAATATTATTTTAAAATGTCTATTTTTATCTCATCCGTTATCAAGTACTAACCTTTAAAAATATATCCCTGTTTTTAAGATCATTACATTTTAGGATTACACTTACTGTATGGAACAATATTCCTTTCATGTGAAAACACTGCGAAACCATGTTGGCTTAGTTTTGATTTACCATTCCTAAACAAAGTTGTAAATAATAATAATAATAAAATAAAAATTTAAAAAGAGCCATATTTGCCACAAGATAAATACACAAATGTTTTTACTTCATTTTACAATAGTTAAAAACCATTGAGTGGAGTCCTAGCTACAGCTTTATTAAAGTATGTTATTAGTGATATATTCATTTGTTTAAGTATTAATTTTATATAGCACTCTATAAATTAGGATCTACTATGTTGATATAATGTGGAATAAACAAGGCTAATTGTTAGGACAACTCGTCTATCTGTTGTGTCAGTTTTTAGGAGGTGGTGTGCTACTGATTTCAATTTGTTTGTTTTTTATGTACAGTAGTCCCTATGTGGTTAATAACAGAAGTTATAGATAATTGCAACTGTGTATGTGATAGGACTATGTGTCAAATTGTTAATGGTTTATTGTGACTTAAGATTCTGTATTAGCCAATCAGGGCTTGGTTGAAAGTTTATGCATTTGAATGCCTTAGAATTTTCTTTGTCATTAGAGTTTTTTTCTTTGTTTATCACTTGGGTGTGAACTACCTTAACATGTTGCTTTCGTATAAATAGGTTCTTAAAATGGTGCAAGACCTTTCTGCGAGGCAGAAATGCAATTCACAGTATCAATATTTAAGAGGATATAAAGACAGAGACAATCAGCAGACAGACAGATATCATTCCTCAACAATGAGAACTAGCGATTCCACATGGGATTTGGTATTAAGCAATGAGAAAAATAAAGATATTGAAAAATGGAAAAATAGATAATTTCTTAGAAATTTCTGATTTAGTAATGTTAGACCTACACAATCATAGCAAGCTCAAACCCCAGTGCCGCAGTATAATATATTTACATATTTAATAGTGTCATCTGGGGTGCTACTGGGAAAGTGACCTTAAATATAAAAGAGTAAACAACGAAGCACCAAAGCACACCAATGCACACCCAATATGACAAATGAGTTGATTAATTTCTATATGTTCTTTTCTTCTCATTAAAATAGGTTATTGTAGGAGATGAGTGCAGAGGTTTAACCAGGGAGACATAGATTTGGGGGAATAAACATTGGCTTTTATTTAGCCCATATCTTCAAACAATACAGATTTAAAGCAGCATACATAATAAACTAAACAGGCCTATCCCTTTGTAAGGGCTGACACACTTCCCAGTACCTATCTGCAGGGCTGGGATGATAGGCCTCTTACCAGCCTCTGAACCAAAGTCCAAACAGGTACCTGTTATTAGGGGCTCTTTCCCTCAGTCCGGGTGTGTGTTTGGGTACACCCTCTGGCAGGCTCATTGGTCCACTGCATTCTGGAATAGAGGGCCTGGTTCCCTGGGATCCCTCTCTAACAGAACACACCTCTTAAAGTGCTAAGCTAAAGAGATCCCCTGCAGTTTAAGCAGGGGGATTTTCTACCTGACTGATGAGCCAGATGGAGACTTGCTAATTGTCTGTATCTGCAATTAACCAGTTCCCTGTTGGACTCAACAGCCGAGTACCAGCTTCCTATTTGGAGGGCTATTTAGACAGGGGTTAAGGCCCTGTCACAGTTATAGTAATATCTTGTGTCTAAAACATTGTTAAGCCTGCAACTACAGTATGTCAAGGTAGATCAATTTAATACTGTGTCGTTTGTATGTCTTCCACTGTTTACTTAATTGCTTTGTTGCCTCTTTTCTCTAGTCAATAGCAGATCCCATGCTATTGACTACAGTGTATTATTGTTTTGTTTCCTCTTTTCTCTAAGCAGTGGAGGAAATACAAAGGAGACAGTATAGATTGGTAGTCTAGGTACATGATTAAAAGGTCTACCTTGACATGGTTGCAGTTTTGAAATGCTTTGGCCAAATGATTGAATTAATGATCCATATTTATGAGAAGAAATAACATATACAAATTAATCAAGTAATTTGTCACATTGGATGTGCCTTGGGGCTTCTTTGTTTACTATTGTACTTAGAAATATTCACAGAATACACGTTGTGATCACCTTCATGTTAAGCCTTGCTTGGTCTGTCAAGATGTTAACAAAAAAGTACTGGATTAGTTTTATATGTTTGTGGCTCATCTTTAACTGCAACAATAATTTGAAACATTTAATGTATAGGCTCATATACTGTAGATACTAAATCCCAGGTCCATAATACTGTATATCTGCTAGGCGCTAGGTTAATGCATCTTTATATTTATTGACACTGCCATGTTGTATAATTAATCATCTTATTGTGTACTGTATTTCTGGAAGAATTAACTTAATCTTGATGTCTATAGGGAGCAGTGCAGTTTATGCCCACTTGCTGTGGTTGGGTGTTTACTTTATTTTTCTACAAAGCATTTAACGGACAACAAACAGTTGTATTACCATTTTATAACCTAACCCTTGATCATCTCCTGGGAGCTACTGCATCTTATTTTAAAGAAGAATCCACATTACCCTCATTCACTTATCTACCTACCTGTACAGGTGGTAACGCGCATTATAAAAGTATATTTCACCTTCTAGTACACAAAGACTATTGACTTTAACATACAGATAAAGTGATCGTTTTCTGTTTAAATGAGACGTTATTACACACACTAATAACATACTGTAGTATGGAAAATATGGATTGAAAATGATGAGGTATACAGAAGAAAAGGAAACCTAGTTACCAGCACTCTATCAAACTAAATGTATAGTGACATAATTAAAATACTTTATTAATATACAATGAATAAAAAACTGGGCTTTAAAATCAGAGAATGTGTCAAACAGCATGTGACTGTGATCATTAGTAACTTAACCAAAGGTAGTTAAGTAGTGTGTACATATGAAGATCCTTATGGATATTTAGGATCTGTTGCTATGTATATAGCTTCCTTTGTTGTGGAAATAGGTCCGTGATATAACCACCATACACTAAATGTCCATTCACGTATATATGTATATTCTCAGAGCGTATATGTGTTCTGAATCTATGGTGACATATAAGTGGTGTATAGGTAATATCTATGCCAGACACAGCACAATTCTGTGTGTCTACCTGAAACAGAACAGTACATATCTGGCAATACATTGTCCCCTGATATACCCATGATTAGCGCTGATGTAGGGGACAATGCATTGCCAGATATGTACTGTTCTACCTGTTTTAGTGTATGATTTTCACTTACCTGCTCGATAGAAGGTTCGTGTGGGCTATTGGTCTTTTCACCACATGATATCTGCCTCCGTCGGGGCTCTGCCTTAATCAGCTGTTGTAGACCGGTGGGATAAGAAGCACGAGTCTAGCCCTCGGCAGGTTCATTGATCCTTCCATGAAACATCACGGTTTAGCAATTTAGAAGTGCTTCTTGTATACACTACCTGCCAATACCTCTCTGACTAGGGGGAATCTAGGTACTCATCTACCAGTGTAATTAGACCCACCACTTGTCACGGCATACACTCCTCTATTACTGCAGCCAGTATACACTCTGCGCAGAGGTTACACACTATCAGCTGCTTAGGACTCTATGGAGATTGTATGAGTACTTCTCTCATTAGTCCCGTAGGGCTACTCTAACACGGCTCATAGTACCTTTTATGGGTGTTTGCATTAACCCTTACATCAAGCATATACTTAAGACCTTTTCCTTTAAGGCTCTAGGGACTGCAATCACAGAGTGCCTTCTCCAGCTTCAGGACAAGCAGCGTGTAGTGTTTGCATGTGATCATATAGCAGTTTCAGGTAGACACACAGAATTGTGCTGTGTCTGGCATAGATATTACCTATACACCACTTATATGTCACCATAGATTCAGAACACATATACGCTCTGAGAATATACATATATACGTGAATGGACATTTAGTGTATGGTGGTTATATCACGGACCTATTTCCACAATAAAGGAAGCTATATACATAGCAACAGATCCTAAATATCCATAAGGATCTCCATATGTACACACTACTTAACTACCTTTGGTTAAGTTACTAATGATCACAGTCACGTGCTGTTTGACAGATTCTCTGATTTTAAAGCCCATTTTTTTATTCATTGTATATTAATAAAGTATTTTAATTATGTCACTATACATTTAGTTTGATAGAGTGCTGGTAACTAGGTTTCCTTTTCTTCTGTATACCTCAATCCCCTACCTAGTTATCACTTCAACGTGGTTCACATTTTAGCGGTGCGGGAGTTTTCCTTGTGTGTATTGAAAATGATGACCAATTTAGGGGCAGAATTAAGGAACAAGCCATAAAATAAAAGTTCTAAAAAAATGCAGATAAATAAATAACAATAGAATATCCATAGCTGTCAGTTGTAATATTAAGACAATATGATCCTATGGGGGCAGGAGGATAATGCAGAGGTACTGTTAGTTTATTTTTGAAAGTTATTTTAACTTGGCATTGAATGATGTACTGTACTATAATTGTGTGTGATAAGGGCAATTAAGAATCACTAGAATGAAAGCCGCAGGGGGGGGGGATTAGCAGGGGGGAAACATGAGACTGAGGATGTCCACTTCTTTCGAAATAAGAAAATAGTATATGGATGCTTGGTTATTGGAGGAATTTGGTGGCAAGGTGTATTAGTAGGTAGGTTAGATACTAGGGATTGGACAAAGAGGCGTTGATGGCAAGTGGAACGTTTGGGGTTGGGCAGTATATAAACGGTGGAGATTTGGGTGAAAATTGAAGGATTTAAATAAAAGGTGTGGAGTAATGGCCAATGCACTTACTGGACAAGCAGTATGTGGTTTATTCCACCCACTCCCCTCATGCCACCTCAATGCTTTGGGGCGGTGGGTGGGGGTATTATGGACAGGGGCTCACAAGATTGTTTAGTGAATAGTGCCTTTGGATCCAATGGGTCCAAGGTGTAGATCAGGTAAATAGTAGATGGCTAAAGGACTTCTCAGGCAGGGTGGCGAGAGGGGGCCAATTTAACAAACAAAAAAGGCACCAAGGATTTTTAGTTTACCAAAAATAAAGTATTTATTGTTATAATCGTAAATCATAAAAATAATGTATTCAAAAGTAAAATAACAGTAGCATTGATTCAGGATACAGTCAATGTCCCCAAATAAAAACACACCCATTAAAGGACACCTGGGTTCCCAGAAAATCCTAAGTGAGGATACTGCACATGTGAGCAGCAAGGGGGCTGCTTCCCTAGATAGTCTTAAGCTAAGGTGGAACTAGATAATACATGAAATTAAGCACATGGCCTATCTTCTGGTGTCCACTGGTCTCTAAAGGGTATTATAGTTGACATTGGACAGGAATGGTTTTCCTTTTAGGCTGCATTCCTTAAACTATACAAAGAGTCTTCTTCAGGAGATATCCCTCGAGATTCCTCCCTGAGAAGATCCCTCGAGATTCCTCCCTGAAGGCTGTAGACCTGTTTATTCCCCCACCTCCCCCTTCCCCCCCTCCCCCACTGGTTGGAGAAAACTGCTATTCAAATCAGATGAGGGAGCTCATTGGCATTGATGTAGCAGGTCAAGTGACCTAGTTAAAAAAAAAATAGGTAGCCATGCTGGTCTCAGCAACTAGTCTCTTCTCTAGAAAAGTAACAAAAAATGTATTTGGCTAAAAGTTTCTATTGGACAGGATTATGCCCAAACGTAAATGATTAACCCTCTAGTGGCCGCCTTAATGGATATCTCCCTAGGGTACCTCTTACATATATACAATTTACATACAGTACAGTAAATAGTATTTACAGTTACACAGTAGATACATAATCACCACTTACAGTGTAATAAACAAAAGAGCATAATCAAATATAATTACAGCCAGCCAACCCAAATATTAATTATACCATGTTACATATTGTATCTCTCATAGGCCAAACTTTGTGGGTTACTAAACAAGAAATTTAAAAAAGATGCACCTTTAGAGTACATTAGAAAAAGGCATGACAAATGCCATTTGCCTTATATTACCAGTTGGCCACCAGAGGGTGCACTTGAATGAAAGCACTGCATCAATGCGAAAGTTATGTGACAAATCTTAATTTCCTACAACTGCTGTGAATATTGTAGTTCTCATTTACATGTTGTTCTCTATGAATGGGGCCATTTGCAACTTCACACTCCACCTATGCTAAGAGCTCATTGATTTGCATAGGAACCATAGATTTAGTAATAGAGACAGAATGTTGCAGGAAAATTAGATAATCAAGATCTCATTCGTACAGTACCAGAGACCATATGCAATGCAAATTCCAGTGACACCATCATCAATACCTGCATTGTTATTCATTCCATTTTGCAACTGGAACAGCAGTTAATGTGCCAGTAACAGTATTATAAATGTATTTTTTTTACATGTATTTCCTAAAGTACTACCAATAAAGATGCACAAAAAATAGTATCTATCTCTGTTTAGCTATACAAACAATTATTTAACAATCAGATTGTAAGCTCTTCGGAGCAGTGACTCTTTTTCCTACAAGATAATAAAAAATGCACAAATGCGCACCAGGGATTAGTGGAAGGTAATTTATTAAAAATACACAAAAACTGAGGGGATCCAACCCCACCTCAGAACAGCTGTGCAGCTGGACGGCTAAGTACTACCAAGGAGAAAACCTAATGGTGACTAAACCCTAAGCTGCACAGTATACAAATACAGTAAAATTTATATAAAAAACATGAAAGAAAAAAACAAACATGAAAACAACCTATCAACAGATTTGTATAGAATCCGCCATAGGGTTGGGCACTGGCAAGGGGAAACGGACACTCACACTGAGACAGTCAGCAGACTCGCGGTGTCTGCACAGGATCCGGATCTCGGCACCGTGGAGATGGATAAAACCGCTGCTGTCTACTGCAGGCTCCGTCTCAGCTTACCAGCATACACGCGCAGGATGACCTGTCGTGACCTCTACGCGTTTCGTACCAAGTACTTCGTCAGGAGGTCACGTACAGCGTCATCCGCGCGTATATATAGGCGGCAACTGATTGAAGAAACCACCCCCCTCTTTTTTCTTTTATTCATATACAGGTTTCAGCATGATTTTTTTACATAGTATATCATTTATGTTGTTAGAGGTCTTATTCCTGTATTTTTTCATAGGGGTGAGTGCAATGATTAATTTACACTTGCACACATCCCCCACATGAGTTGCCATACACCCTGTTGCCTAGTAACCTTATTTCAAGATGTTTCAATCAGCGTAGCAATTAGGCAAAGTAAGGGTGTTTCTCTGAGGGGGCTGGTTTCTTCAATCAGTTGCCGCCTATATATACGCGCGGATGACGCTGTACGTGACCTCCTGACGAAGTACTTGGTACGAAACGCGTAGAGGTCACGACAGGTCATCCTGCGCGTGTATGCTGGTAAGCTGAGACGGAGCCTGCAGGAGACAGCAGCGGTTTTATCCATCTCCGCGGTGCCGAGATCCGGATTCTGTGCAAACACCGCGAGTCTGCTGACTGTCTCAGTGCGAGTGTCCGTTTCCCCTTGCCAGTGCCCAACCCTATGGCGGATTCTATACAAATCTGTTGATAGGTTGTTTTCATGTTTGTTTTTTTCTTTCATGTTTTTTATATAAATTTTACTGTATTTGTATACTGTGCAGCTTAGGGTTTAGTCACCATTAGGTGTTCTCCTTGGTAGTACTTAGCCATCCAGCTGCACAGCTGTTCTGAGGTGGGGTTGGATCCCCTCAGTTTTTGTGTATTTTTAATAAATTACCTTCCACTAATCCCTGGTGCGCATTTGTGCATTTTTTATTATCTTGTATTTCAGGGTGCCTTCCCCCCCCCCCTTTCTAAGGGGGGTTCACCTAGATTTGAGAGTTCCTGGGGAGACGCTTTATGTTCATGCTGCAAAGGGATTATCCACACCATCACACAGCACGAGCGCTGAATATCCTGTTTTTTCTACTCTTTTTCCTACATATTACTTTTATGTCTGAAGCACTTATTCCCATGATCTGTTATTTGTATTATTGTTATTTATATGATTGTTAAATGTATTACTGCTTTGATGCCTTATGTACATTAATGGTGCTATATAAATAAAAACATACATACATTTAAACCATAGTGAAGTAATGTACAGTACAAATTAGTGCTTTTTTTTCTACATGCCTGCATATCTAAACTATAAAACGATTACCTTAATTTACATTACATCACTTTTTTTTTTTATTCAAAGATAAAAGTTTTTTGTAGGCACGCAATAGTAATAAAATTATGCAAACAAGATTCAGGACTGAGCTCCAGTAAACATGGGCCTGTGTGTTTAAATATAAAATACAAGCTATTTTTGTTACGTTAGAAATACAATTTGTGACCATTGCTATTTTTAGATCTTCAAATGGCAGTAAAAGGGTTAAAAATGTACTTGAGATGCGGAAAATATATGGCATAAGGAATATTGCCCCAGAAACAAAATAACAATTGTCCTAGAAGACCGAACAGGAAAGTGCACATCTCTGGTCATGGAGAGTCACAGAAGAAGACAAATTTGTTTTACCAATTCAAAATTCAACCCAGCCAATTATCCCACTCGCCTTCTCACACAAACCAGTGCTACCATCTGTCAGAATGACTGCTTTAAAACCTGCTCCAAATGCATTACATAAAGTAATCCACACCAAGAGACCAAGAATGGATATTACTCATAAACAAATGAATATTAATGACTTTGAGACAAACAATCACTGACATTTAATTAGGAATATGATTAAATAAGTACAGAATGTACTTACAGGGAAGAAGAGTAGTAGTAGGAATTGTAGGGACATGAGTTGGTTGAGGAAAAGCACTTTCATTACAGCGTCCGGGAGCCAGGCCAATGTCATCTATTGCTATATCACTGAAGCCTTGATTTTTAATAGCATCAAATGCAACCTGATAGTGTGGAATGACAAAATAATTCAAGGTCTATTTATTCACAATACGTTACATATGCATGACAATAAGTAGTAATTTATTTATGTATACCAAATAGTATATATCAGCGTTAATATGTATTGGAGCTTATTGTACCTATCTTAAGAATATGAATATGTTGGTACTAAATAAGTAGTGCAGTGCAGCTAAGCCTTAATAAATACTATACTGTACCTTCAATTAATTTTCAAATATGTTGTTCCATACACATATTCTACAAAGCTGTACTATTGCAGATGTGGTTTAAGTGTCATTCCATGTGGTTGTACCTTTGTTACCATGACATGTTTGTTTTTATGCAGGAGTTCTTTCAATCCGTGCTGCTCGTTTTTTTTGGGGGGTGGTATTGCTTACTTTAGAGCCTCAGGGTGGTCCCACATATTTCAACCCCATTGCTCTCATTTCCAGAATTCTCCTGGTTGCCTTTAAATTAACCCTTTAATCTCTACAAGAAGATTACTTGTCAAAGAGGACAATATTGTCGCTGGGTAAGTATTAATAAAAACCAACAAATATTAGATGTCACCAATAGAAAGCCGAAACGTCATGTCTCGAGTTCCAGTCACATTGCAGCTTGCTATTGGAGATGCCCATGGCCAAACTTGAAATTTTTTGGTGAGACACAGCTGTACACAAAATAAAATGAATGGTGCAGGGGCTGAGGAGGGTCCCTAGTAGGGTAGGCCCAGCAGCATCTTTTCAGGAAAGAAATATTCATTTTGGGGGAAATTACTACAAAACTCTTTGACTATATTAGTTAATACAACTCTGACTATACCCACATGCAGTAAACCACTAGCAACAGCATAATATATTAAATAAGAAACTAGTCAATTTGCGCCCTAATACAGTATATGTGGAGTGTACTGAAATTTCCACAAAATCGGATATAGTGAAGACATTTCCTGCAATTGAATGGGGGAAAAGTGATGGTTTCATCTGAAAATTTGATGCACTTCATTATAATGTGCGCTCTCTCTAACACCAACCAAAATAACTTAATAGGGGACAGAAGAAGGGCAAAATATCTTGATACATTGATGCTGAGATACTCAAATTTTAGGGAAGATGATGATTAATTCACAGCACCCATATTATCTACAGTGTTCTGTTCAGGGCACATTCCTAAAATAAATATTTTGTAAATATCTTAGGGCAAACATCATAAACACATAGAGAAGAAATGATCTCAGACACAGGGAAGCAATAACAGAATCTATTAATATTTCGATAGGAAGCAGCACTGTCAATATTTCTTTCATTCAGTTTCACTGCAAAATGTATCCTTCTGTTCCATAGAAGTAAGGTAATGGCAATGCTGCATCATTTCATTGATAAAGCTCCTTTATATTTACATACTGAAGAGCTAATACAAATATAAAAAGAGCAGAATATGTTGGCACTTCACAAATAAATGATAAACTAACCACAACTCCAGATGTTTCATTTAATGTGACCAGTCCATAATTCCAGTTTTGTCCATAATTTCCTTGTTTTTGAAAAATTATTTCTTCGGTGTCATTTCCATAAATAAGAAGAATAACTAAACGATTAACATTGACACCATACATGTAATACCTACGATTGAAATAAAATTAATATGATCCAGATGTAGTAGTAAACACTTAGAAAAAGATGTGCATATTTGAAATACATTTAGTGAATTTCAATGGAAGGCAAGTTTTTTTTAATCCTAATTCTTAGATATTCAATTGGTCGAATGGAAAGGGTTGGCACTTTCACTGGTGTTTTGGTATTGATTTTGGTTTTGGTTCTAAAATATGTTTGTGTTTTGGTTTTACTAGAACTCTATTTGGTTTCAAATGTTTAGACCTTTATGGAAAAAAACTCAAAATAAGCATTACAAATGCATAAAGCATTACAAATGCTTAAAATAGGAATTCGATAATAAAAATTACAAAACTGAATTACTTAAAATATTGAAAAATAATATCTCTACAGTATGCCATCTGGGTATATACCCAACACAGATAACCTAACGGTGGTAATCCAACTGGAACTGATTCACTGGTATACTAGAAAGGTACAGACTAGAGAGAGGTGAGATCTCAGATGGTAGTATCTCTATGCCAATCTTTTGTATACTATACACAAGTATCCTAATGTTTTTAACCAATATGAAATTATTGACTAGTATACTGGAACAGAGTAGAGACAGGTCAGGTAGTGATATCTCTATGCCAGCCTAGTATGCTATAACCACAAAACAGGGCTCCACGGAATTTTCTACACTAATTTATTGCCAACAAAATGACTGACGTTTCGGCCACACTTGGCCTTTCTCAAAGCAGAATGGCATTCCGTGGAGCCCTGTTCTTTATACCTTCCATTGTAAGCTGGATCATCACAGTGAATCCTGAACCAGGAGTACCGGTAGTTGTATCATTTATATTTTTTTATGTGGTGTGCAGCATTTTCCCTATAATAACCACAAAACACACATAGGTAACCTAATAAGACTTACCCAACTGGAACTAATGAACTATTATACTGTGTCAAAGTAGAAACAGGTCATATGGTGGTACCTTGGATACTATACCCAACGCAGGTAACCTACATGGAACTTATTGACATACAGGGTATATAGAATAGAGATTTGTGTTTGTGTCCAAAAGTATTTCACAGTTTATTTATGCATTTTTTTTACTCTTTATTTTTCCTTTTCCTAAGCAAAGTAACATATATGGGCTTGCAATGGTAGAGGGCACAGACAATTAAAGAAGGCAGATATTGGTGGGCATGTTTAAAGGATTGAAAAGGACATGTGCAAAAATAGCAGGTCAAGATACATTGACAATGTATATTTTGTACATTTGGTTAAAAAATATTGACATTTAGAACATTATTATAAACCACCTATTCCACACACTATCATATTTATGTTGAGTACTATACAATACTCTGGTTAACTTAATCTAATCTCTGCACTGTATTTTTTTTAGGAGATAAAGAGAGAGTAAGAGACTGTTTCAAACAACTGGCTATCACCAAGTTTGCAGAATTAAGGATATGCATTCACCGAGTTTGCAGAATTAAGGATATGCATTGCAAGTCTATCTGCATATCTATCACCTCTGGGAATGGGCTTACTGAGCAAAAATCTCTCTGGATTTCAAGGTATAGAAAAGCCTGTCACTTGGTCTAGATGCATTTCATGCATTGTTTGATAATGACCAGCGCTGTGTGAATTATTCCCCAACATTCGATTTCCACATGAACATGGCATTTACTTGCAAGTGTAAATATTGGGGGATTAATTAAAAAAAACATTGATTTGCCTAACCTAAAAAAGCCTTTAAAAATTAGTGCAAATGTAGGCAATTCCAGCGGTGGCCACCATTCACAAATTCGTCCCAAAAATTTGATACACCCAGATAATGAAATATGTTTTTTTACTAGAAACTGGGGGGGAGAGAAAGAGATAATGAAAGGAGGAGAGGGAGATAGAGGAGGGGAGAAGGAGACGTGAGAGTAGGGGAAGAGAGAGAGGGAGAGAAAAAGAAAAAGGACACCCCTGATATATCTGGAAATATACTAATAGAAGAAATTTGCATATCATATTGGAATAATTTCCACAGGTGTCTCTCCACGTGTGGTCTAAAGGTGTGTTTGGGGAGGATATATATAGCACTTGAAATTCTAATAAAATCTCTCTCTCTCGCTGGCTGAAATGTTATACATCTGTAATAATGAGCAAGCATATTGCAACAAACACACATTTCTGCCAATAATTTGTAGCTTGCCAAGCCTTTTAAAGACATTCAAGATGCTGAAATATGTCTGGAGTACAAAAGAGAGAACGAGCAAAACATTTGCAAAAAAACACACTTTTCTGTCGAGATTTTGAAGTTTTGCCAAGTTATTTAAAGGCAAAAAAGGGAAAGAGAGAGATACTAAAGTCAGATTTCTATATGTCTCTCTGCCACTCTTCTGCATGTATCTATGTGTGTTTATGTGTGTATGTGTGTATGTGTATGTACAGTATGTATCCCTCTGCAGTGTCATCTGTCTCACTCTTCCTTTCTCTGCTTCACTCTGTTTTTTTCTTAATGGTTAAGGAAAACAACCTTTTCTTTTTGGCCACATTTAGGAATCACATTAGTAAGAGTGATGGTGCTCGTCTACGGTCAGGAAGAGGACACGCAAGGCTGAGGTAAGGATGAAAATTAACCAACCAGAGCCAAGGGACAGAATCCTGTTAGAGAATCCGTAGTCGGTAAGCAGGTAGAATTTCAGGGCTGGCGGCAATAGTACAAAGTCCAGGCAACAGAAATGGTCAGGGCAGGCGGACGCAAGCGAGGTCGAGGTCACGCTCCAGGGTCTGCAACAGGGATTCCAAATGAACAGGCTAGCCTCTGGAACAGGGAAACCAGAGGGATAGCTCACGAAGAAGGAAGGCTCAACAATAGGCTAGGCAAAGGTACAGGGAAGGCTCACAAATAAGGAAGGTGTAACGGGTGCTCACCACAAACAGGGCGGGACCGCGAGGCTAAGGCATGGATGTTAGAATACAACAACCTACAACTACGAAACCGCGTCTGGAGTGCAGAGTGGAAGTCGTATAGCTGGGTCAGGGTAGGAGAGGTCAGAATGGTTGTGATACTTGCTGTGGTCTGGGGTTGGAGAAGTCGGATGACCGGGAGTCTCGCTGTGGTCTGGGATTGGAGAAGTCGGATGGTTGTTGTGCGTAGCTGGGGTCCAGGAGTATAGAAGGTGGGAGTCCAAATGCAAACTGAGGTCAAGGGTCAGAGAAGGCAGAGGTCCAGGTACAATCAGAGGTCAGGTACTGTACAAGGAAAAGGTATCAGGCAGAATGCGCAAGGCAAGGAAAGCAGCAGGATGCTTGAGGCAAGCATTTCATCACAAAGCTATGGTTATGCTCAGCCAACTTGGAGTAGGAATGGCTTATCATATAAATGAGTGACAGCCAATGGCAGGGCTGCACCAGGCTGTGAGCAATGAGTGATTAAACACATTCTCTGCAATGATAGGCCAAGGCGGAGAGTACCGCAGGGGTGGGGTAATAGGTAATGGTATTAACCCTATGCGTGTCCCTGGTACGGTCACACCGGCGCGTAGGTGTTTGAGCGCGATCCTGGTAGGGGTAGCGCGGCACTTGCGCATAGCTTGCGCATGAGGCACGTCACCTGAGACATCATGGGACGTGTCACGAGGGCAGAGCCTAAGCCCGATCCATGCGGTGACATCACGCATGGCCGCAAGGCACCTGTGCACAACCTCAGTGTGAGGAGCATAATCCGTCTCATCACGGGACGCATCATGGGTGCGGGGCTGAAGCCCAATCCTTAAAGAAGGCTCAGCTACTAGAGCCCACAGGGAAGACTCACGAACTAAGAAGGCTCAGGAACAAAGGGAAACATATACAATAATACGCAGGGGCTGGAAGTCTCTGGCTGCTATTTAAGCCCTTGAACAGGTG
Organism: Ascaphus truei; assembly: GCF_040206685.1. Taxonomy (NCBI): domain Eukaryota; kingdom Metazoa; phylum Chordata; class Amphibia; order Anura; family Ascaphidae; genus Ascaphus; species Ascaphus truei. The sequence continues at coordinate 40,162,706 of NC_134485.1, read as the reverse complement.
CAGCCAATATAGCAAGCTGCAAGTAATCAAAATGTCCACAGATGCCAGGTAAGGGCGTGTTCCAGCCAAAGTCTGGACTGGAAGTCTTACGATAAGAAATACAAAAATGCATATAGAATCCTAATTTTATTTACAGTTATGTTTCGATAATATTTATCTGTAGGTCATTGTATGCCCACCTACTCTTGTGGTAAGTATTTGGACCTTATTACTATATTTATTACTCATATATGAAAGTCTTTATAGAATGTATTCTTGTTTCTATTACATTATTTAAAATGTTGGTATTTAGAAGCATGTGGGCAGCAAGGGGTATCAATAAGATGAAAAATTCACATAATCAAACTGGCGCATCGAGATGCAAGATATTCGGGGAGTAACTTATCAAAGTCTTTCTGCTTTAAAACCAGTGTAAAAAGAACCAAATGTAAAAAATAAAATACAATTATTTCAATTAATGAGATTGTTTCAGGGACAAATCTAATACTATATTTTTAATGGATATTATATTGGATAATTCTTGCATAATCCACCAATGTCCCAATAAGTGTTGTAGTATACATGTTGGGAAAGCATGAATAGAGAGATGTAGCATGCTCTCTCTTATAGCACGATTGGCTCCCGACAATAAATGGTTCATGTCACAGAACATGCATACATAATGCCACAAGGAACTATTATATATTTTCAACATCTATGATAGCTTGCGTGTACTGACTAATCTATGTGGTTGATTTGAAGTGCTGGTTGTTTAAAGTGTGTGCAGTTAGAACCAGAAGCAGTTTGAACAAGGAAGTGGTTAAACAAGGTATAGTTTATTGAAGTACAGTTTACTGTTAGTAATTATAAACTTCATAGTTGCTAGAATGAGCAGGATTGAAAATGCCACTCAATGCAAATCTTGCCACATGTATGTGCACTTGGAGCAGCTGTTCCAAGGAGCATACCGCTGTGAGAGGTGTGCGCAGGTGGTCTCTTTAGAATCCGAGATTGCTGATCTGAAGAGGCAACTTGCAATATTGAGGGACATTGGCAATCTTGAAAGGGAATTAGAGCTCACTGAGCAGGCCCTTGCTTCGACTAGTGGTGCAGATGGTGGCGCAATTAGTGAGGAGCAGGTAGGTAGCTTGGTGACAGTTAGAAGGGGAAGCAGGTGCAATAGGGAGAGGCAGGTCATTTCTGAGCTGACACATCCCAATAGATTTGCCATGTTGAGTGAAGATATTGGGAATGTTGGGGCAGAAATGGCAAGGCTGGGGGAGACTAATTCCTCTAGCAGCCAGGGGAATAGTTCCTCCAGCACAGTGGGGACCCAGGATGCTCAGATACAAAGAAAGATTGTGGTGGTAGGGGACTCCATTATTAGGAAGGTAGATAGGGCAATCTGTTGCCGAGACCGCATGAACCGAATAGTTTGTTGTCTCCCGGGTGCTCGGGTTCAGCACATTGCGGATCGGGTAGACAGATTGTTGGGGGGGGGCTGGGATTGACCCGGCTGTCTTGGTACACGTTGGCACCAATGACAAAGTTAGAGAAAGATGGAGGGTCCTGAAAAATGATTACAGGGATCTAGGCCAAAAGCTTAAGGCAAGGACCTCCAAGGTAGTATTTTCTGAAATACTACCAGTGCCATGTGCTACCGCAGGGAGACAGTCAGAGATCAGGGAGGTTAATGCATGGCTAAGAAAGTGGTGCAGGAAGGAGGGGTTTGGGTTTTTACAGCACCGGGACTCCTTTTCTGAGAGGTGCCATCTATATTCTAGGGACGGATTGCACCTCAATGAAGAGGGATCTTCTGTGCTAGGGGGGAGAATGCTAAAAAGGTTGGAGAAGATTTTAAACTAGGAAGGAGGGGGGAGGGGAATGAAACAGATATTAACTAAATGGAATAGATGAGGATACAAGGTGGTATGGAGGTAGAATGGGGGCAAGTGCAAGTTTGACAAGCAGTGAGACACCCATAGTAAATACAGATAATACTAGAAAACTTCTAAAGACTAAATCAAGTGGGAGCAGAAAGGAAGGAGCAGATAAGATAATAGTACAGGCTGAAAAAAAACTTAAATGTATGCTTGCTAATGCAAGAAGCCTGACAGATAAAATGGGGGAGGTTTAATTAATAGCTGTAAGGGAGCAGTATGATATCATAGGCATTACTGAAACATGGTGGGATGAAACTCATGACTGGACAGTTAATTTAGAGGGTTATACTCTTTTTCAGAAGGATCGAACAAATAGAAGGAGTATATGTTAAACCGGATTTAAAACCTATTATAAGGGATGATGTCTATGAAGGGAATGATGAAAATGTAGAGACTTTGTGTATACAAATTAGCAGTGGAGATAAAAGTATAAAGAAAATATTTGTGGGAATATGCTATAACCCACCAAATATCTGTGAGATTGAGGAAGCTAAAATACTTTTGCAAATGGAGAAGGCATCAAAACTGGGTCATGTTTGCATAGTGGGGGATTTTAATTATCCTGACATAGACTGGGGTATTAAGATTAGCGTTACAACAAAAGGAAACAGGTTTTTAGGGGTGCTTCAAGACAATTATATGACCCAAATTATTGAGGAACCAACCAGGAGAGGGGCAGTTCTGGATTTGGTCATATCAAACAATGTAGAAGTAATAACAAGATTCAAGTCCTGGAACATTTGGGTAACAGTGATCATAACATGGTCTCATTCGAAATAAATTATCAAAAAACAGATTACTTGGGTTCAACAAAGACTTTAAACTTTAGAAAGGCAGATTTTAATAAACTGAGGTCTAATCTAGTAGTAATAAATGGGATGATGTATTTGCAGGGAAAAATGTAGAAGATAAATGGACAGTCTTTAAAACATTGTTAGAAAAGCACACTTATCAGTGTATACCCTTGGGTAATAAGTATAAAAGAAATAAGTCAAAACCAATGTGGCTAAATAAACAGGTAGGGGAGGAAATGGACAAGAAGAGTAAGGCGTTTAGATTCTTTAAGTCAGAAGGGACAGAGACATCGGTGGCTATGCACTAAGTTCAATGGCTTTGCGTTCTGATTTTCCAAAAAAGCAGGTTCGTTAAAAAGTGAGGCCGGGGACGCGATTCACTAAGGCCTTGAGCCCATTTTTTAACATACCTGCTCAAAATAGCTCAGAACAGCCACAGTGTACGTGTTGCTTTTTTTCCCTCTGCTAGCGTTCTTAACCTTTACGTATGCTAGCTGATAGAAAAAAAAGCCGCATGTAACATTTGCATGGAGATTCTGTATCTCCATGCAAGACTGTTACAAGCAATTGTACACTAAATAAATACATTTTAATAATAGTGTACATGAGCAGGGGGTCTCAGGACCTGAACCGCATTGGTTTCAGGTCCGAGGACCCCCTACTTCAGGAGATACAGGCCCCGTTATAGGGTGCCGGTATCCCCTGCACTTTAAAGCTCCCGCGTCACATGACCGGGACATTTAAATTCTGCTGGGGATACCGGCACCCCATAAAAGGGCCTGTATCTCCTGAAGTAGGGGGTCCCCGAGGCTGAAAGCAATGCGGTTCATCTCAGGAGACCCCCTGCACATCTACACTAGTATTAAAACATACATAACAATAAACAATAATTCATTACCGTAGTGGCTATCCGCTATGGCAATGAAGCTGCATTAATGTACATTTTAATAATAGTGTGCGGGAGCAGGGGGTCCTCTGAGCTGAACTGCATTGATTTCTGCCTCAGAGACCCCCTGCTTCCCGAGTTACAGGCCCCGGTATGGGGTATCGGGTGCCAGTGTCGCCGCCATCTTTATAACGTCCAAGACGCGACGTGGGCTTTATAAAGATGGCGGCGACACTGGCACCGATGAACCAAACCGGGGCCTGTGACTCGGGAAGCAGGGGGTCTCTGAGGCAGAAATCAATGCGGTTCAGCTCAGGGGACCCCCTGCTCCCGCACACTATTATTAAAATTTACATTAATGCAGCTTCATTACCTTAGCGGAAAGCCGCTAAGGCAATGAAGGGGTTAAGGCACATTAGCATGTTTATTGGGGAAAATTGCCCCCAATAAACATAGCAATATACAACACACATCCACCCCCGCCCCCTAACACATACTATACAGTAATGGGCAAAAAATTATTATCCACATATGGATAATAATGCATTTGCCCATTTTAAATACATATAAATTACAATAAATACAGTCAATATATATTACACGTACCTTTTACAGGCACCCATGATGAAGGTCGTCTTCATCCTCATCTTCATCCTGCCCATGTCCCCTCCGATGCTGCAAAACATACACAAGAATAAAAACCTCCCTGTAATGTCCTCTAACCCCTTAATCACCATAGCGGTTATTAACTGCTACAGTCATTAAGGTGTTAACCCACCCTCACCCACCACTTGGGAGGCCTACATACCCTCCCCCACTACCCCCAACCCCGTGAGGCCTAACCACCCTCACCCACTACCAAACCGGGAGGCCTACCCACATACCCTTGGTGCCAATACACCCTTCCCCCACCCCCAGTACCCACAATAAAAACAATACACTGCCCCAAAATAAACATCATTCTATTTATTAAATACATAACCCACCCCCTGTGCCCCCCCATAAATAAATGATTTATTCTTTTACATACAGGGTTCATACCCCAGGCCCACATAGTCCCCGGTGGGCCTGATAGGTCACCTCACAAACCTACAGATTACCAGCATCATGTTTCACACAGGGTCTGGAGGCCTGTTGGTGGGTCCCGCCAGGCACATGGCCTACCAGGTGGTCTCCACAGGTCTTGGTGGGCCACAGTGGGGTCCCCACGGTTGGCCCACGGATATCTGGGGGCCCCAGGTCAGACCCACAGGTGTCTGAGGGGCCTCGGGTGGTTCCCACGGGGGTCTGGGGACCCACGGGTGGTCCCTACGGGTCCGCAGTGCCCCCACAGATGTGGGGCCACCGGTTCTTTGCCGCAGGTGTCCCCTGTGGACCTGCCAGCCTGTTACACGTGAGATGCCCGAGGAGACCTCAGGTGGTCTCCAGAGGTCTCTCGCAACCAAAAGGAACAAACCCTGTATGTAAAAAAAATAAACCGGGCCTATTCATTAAATACATACATCCACCTCCTCCCCCCAACACTAACAATACAATACTGTGCAAAATAACTATTATCCAGATATGGATAATAGATTATTTGCCCATTATGAAACACATAAAACATGCATAAATCAAAACATGAATTTTTAATCTTAAAATCACCACATTGCATGTTACCATAAATCCAGCATCAATTGTAAATATAAACCAACAAACCAGCAGCTACACAAATGTATATGAAATGTCACACAATTGCATGGAGTGTGTACATGATGCAATTAATCTGTGCATCATGTAACACTATGCAAAATATATGTAACAATAAAATACACTATGAACAATATCCCATAACCACCAATGCCATCATGAAAATCAAATAGAAACTAAGCAACATCAATACATTTACCATCAATTAATTAATCCATTTCCTAAACCAATTACAATACAATACAAATCAATTATACAATTCCCTATTCAATTCCTAAAGCCAAACCATTGCCAAAAGAATTCTAATTGAATGTAACCACAATCATTCTAATCTAACTACCAGAAATAAGTCATTAAAAATAACCTGTAACTAAATACAAATTACATTATTCACACCAATGACAAAATAAAGCTGATAAATACATTAGCCATACATAAAAAGAACATAAACATTAGCAAAACAATCAATTATTATCCCTGTATGTCTATCCATATAGATAGATATACATAACATACAGGGGCAATAATAGAGCATAAAAAACAATGCATTTACATACAAAAATCACATAGGATACACCATTCAGTGTCCGTCAATGTATGTATATACATAGATAAATCCACGGGCATTAAATGGGACTGAAAAAATAAAAGACATGAATCAAAAATCCAAAAAACCTGTAAAAGTAAAAATAATACACTTTTCTTTTGTTTACTTACCATTAGATGCCCACTCACCGAAATCCAGGCGACCCGGAAGTACTGGAACCAATCCACAGGTAAACATAAAAAAATAAACCCTTACAATCCATAATGGTGTCTTCTTTCTTCTATTTGTAATCCTTCCCGTCTGTCTTGGGGTCTTCTTTTCTTCTTTGGGGTCTTCTCCGTCTTCTTCCGTCTTTTTCCATCTTCTTCTGCCACGCCCTTCTTCTCTTCTTAGGAGGGGAGGTGTTCCCTCCTCGGCATCTGGCTTCAAAATGAGGCGACATAAGCTTTTATAGGCCTATGACTTCACATTTTGGTCAAATGTTTCCCACGGTCCTGATTGGGCCGTGAAAAACATGTGATTTGGCCGGAAAAAAAAAATGATGACGTCATTTAAAGGCAATGACGTCAGCCAATCAGAATGGCTGAGTTTCAATTGCCTTTAAGATGACGTCATCAAAACAAGGATGGCTGGTGACACATGGTACGGTAGCCAATCAGAGCGTGGGAACTCCATCCCATCTCTGATTGGCTCAAGTAGACCATGTGACAGAGGCTTTGCTTCAGCCAATCAGAGTTGGGATGGAGATCCCACGCTCTGATTGGCTACCGTACCATGTGTTGCCGACCATCTTTGTTTTGATGACATCATCTTAAAGGCAATTGAAACTCAGCCATTCTGATTGGCTGGCGTTATTGCCTTTAAATTACATCATCCTTTTTTTTTTCCTGGCCAAATCACATGTTTTTCATGGCCCAATTAGGACCGTGGGAAAAATTTGACCAAAATGTGACGTCATAGGCCTATAAAAGCCTATGTCGCCTCATTTTGAAGCCAGACGCTGAGGAGGGAACACCTCCCCTCCTAAGAAGAGAAGAAGGGCGTGGCAGAAGAAGATGGAAGAAGACGGAGAAGACCCCCAAAGAAGAAAAGAAGACCCCAAGACAGACGGGAAGGATTACAAATAGAAGAAAGAAGACACAGTTATGGATTGTAAGGGTTTATTTTTTTATGGTTACCTGTGGATTGGTTCAAGTACTTCTGGGTCGCCTGGATTTCGGTGAGTGGGGATCTAATGGTAAGTAAACAAAAGAAAAGTATTTTATTTTTACTTTTACAGGTTTTTGGACTTTTGATTCATGTCTTTTATTTTTTTCAGTCCCATTTAATGCCCGTGGATGTATCTATGTATATACATACATTGACGGACACTGAATGGGTGTATCCTATGTGATTTTTGTATGTAAATGCATTGTTTTTTAGGCTCTATTATTGCCCCTGTATGTTATGTATATCTATCTATATGGATAGACATACAGGGATAATAATTGATTGTTTAGCTAATGTTTATGTTCTTTTTATGTATGGCTAATGTATTTATCAGCTTTATTTTGTCATTGGTGTGAATAATGTAATTTGTATTTAGTTACAGGTTATTTTTAATGACTTCTTTCTGGTAGTTAGATTAGAATGATTGTGGTTACTTTCAATTAGAATTCTTTTGGCAATGGTTTGACTTTAGGAATTGAATAGGGAATTGTATAATTGATTTGTATTGTATTGTAATTGGTTTAGGAAATGGGTTAATTAATTGATGGTAAATGTATTGATGTTGCTTAGTTTCTATTTGATTTTCATGATGGCATTGGTGGTTATGGGATATTGTTCATAGTGTATTTTATTGTTACATATATTTTGCATAGTGTTACATGATGCACAGATTAATTGCATCATGTACACACTCCATGCAATTGTGTGACATTTCATATACATTTGTGTAGCTGCTGGTTTGTTGGTTTATATTTACAATTGATGCTGTATTTATTGTTACATGCAATGTGGTGATTTTAAGATTAAAAAATCATGTTTTGATTTATGGATGTTTTATGTGTTTCATAATGGGCAAATAATCTATTATCCATATTTGGATACTAGTTATTTTGCACATTATTGTACTGTTAGTGTTGGGGGGGGGGTGGATGTATGTATTTAATGTGTAGGCCTGGTTTATTTTTTTTTACATACAGGGTTGGTTCCTTTTGGTTTGCGAGAGACCTCTGGAGACCACCTGAGGTCCCCTCGGGCTTCTCACAGGTAACAGGCTGACGGGTCCACAGGGGACACCTGCGGGGAATAACCGGTGGCCCCACATCTGTGGGGGTACGCGGACCCATAGGGACCACCCATGGGTCCCCAGACCCCCGTGGGAACCACCTGAGGCCCCTCAGACACCTGTGGGTCTGACCCAGGGCCCCCAGACATCCATGGGTCAACCGTGGGGACCCCATTGTGGCCCACGGAGACCCGCAGAGACCACCTGGTGGGCCATGGCACCTGGCGGGACCCACCAACAGGCCTCCAGACCCTGTGTGAAACATTTTGCTGGTAACCTGTAGGTCTGTGAGGTGACCCGTCAGGCCCACTGGGGACTCACGTGGGCCTGGGGTATGAACCCTGTATGTAAAAGAATAAATCATGTATTTATGGGGGGGCACAGGGGGTGGGATATGTATTTAATAAATAGAATGATGTTTATTGTGGGGCAGTGTATTGTTTTTATTATGGGTACTGGGGGTTGGGGAAGGAGGAATTGGCCCCAAGGGTATGTGGGTAGACCTCCCGGCTGGGTAGTGGGTGAGGGTGGTTAGGCCTCATGGGGTGGGGGGGTAGTTGGGGAGGGTATGTAGGCTTCCCGAGTGGTGGGTGAGGGTGGGTTAACCCCTTAATGACTGTAGCGGTTAATAACCGCTATGGTGATTAAGGGGTTAGGGGACATTACATTGGATGTTTTTATTCTTGTGTATGTTTTTGCAGCATCGGAGGGAGCATGGGCAGGATGAAGATGAGGATGAAGACGGCCTTCATCGTGGGTGCCTGTAAAAGGTACGTGTAATATGTTTTTACTGTATTTATTGAATGTTATATGTATTTAAAATGGGCAAATGCATTATTATCCATATGTGGATAATAGTAATTTTGCCCATTACTGTATAGTATGTGTTAGGGGGGTGTAATTAGTTATAAATATTGTTTATTATTTTTGGAGGCGCAACATTGTGTGAGGACTCAGGGGTCACGTCGGTCGCAGCGTGACCTCCCCTCACCTCTGTCCACTCCCGTGGCTGTGCAGCTCCCTCCTCGCCCGGCCTCCCTGCTGAGGGGACTTCCTCGTCCTCCCCGTCGGGCTGCTGCTGCCCCACGCAGGGCTAGTGCTCGGCTGCCTGCCGTTGCTTTTGCGCACGCATCCCTTGCTGTTACGGAACACATTCCAGCACCAGCTAATTTATTCACTGCTCTTGCAGTGAAGCCACACCTCCCTCCCACACGCTGGTTACTAGTTAACCCTAAACCTTATCACCTGGCAGTCTATTATGGAAACCAATCCTGGACTGCTCCTAGGGCTCCTCCAGGCCTGCCTCCGTAAACCATTGGTCAGCCACAGTACTTAATGCCTGTTCTGCCTCTCTCACATCGCTCGACATAGTCTCTGCTACAGACGTCTATTCTGGCGCTCCCTTTGTCTTTGTGCATTCAGGTTACGACCCGGCTTGGCGGACGAACTTACCTGGCTCTGGATCCCGGCTCCCTCTTGACCCTGCAGCTTCTTCCATCCCTCGACCTCAGCTTGGACCTCGACCTTCCGGATCTCTCTCTCCCCGACTTTTGGCTAACGGCAAACACTTCGCTTCTTCAGTACCGGTACCGGCAAGTATTGCTACACCTGTTCACACCTGGCCTGGCAACACCAAAACACCACACTCCGGACACGCTCCTTCTGCTGTGGGTGCGTGCACATATACGTCCCCACCTCAGTATAAGGGACGGGTCTGGTCTGCGTGCAGCACCGGCGTAACATTATGTCGAGCCCACAGGACGCAGACCAGACTGACATGGCCTCCATGATGACGGCCATGTATCAACAAGTCCAGGCCCTAACTGACCAAATGGCTCTCCTCACTCAACAGGTACAGGACGTTTCTTTTCAGGCACCACCTGGGACCGCACCGCCACTGTCGCCAGAACCGGGTACTGCCGCGACTTCTGGCCCGAAGATTCCGGCACCTAAACCATATGCAGGGGATCCACACGCCTGTCGCGGTTTTCTCAATCAGTGCGAGATCCAGTTTGAGATGGCTCCACAGCAGTACTCCACTGGTCGCAAGAAAGTGGCATATGTGTACAGCCTGTTTACAGGGAAAGCACTGGCATGGGCCTCCCCAATTTGGGAATGCCATCCCGATATCACCCGTGATTACATAGCCTTTAGACGAGACTTTCGACAGGTCTTCAATACCCCCGCACGCCAAGAAACTGCTTCTGACTCTTTGCTTGAACTTTCCCAGGGACGTCGTTCCGTGGCCCAGTACGCCTTGGAGTTCAGGACCATAGCAGCTGAGACACGATGGGGCCAGGAGGCTTTAGTCTCAGTCTTCTGGCGAGGCTTAACGGATTCCGTCAAGGACGAGCTCGCCTCTCAACCCAGGCCAGGGCTTCTGGAGGAACTCATCTCCCAGGCCAATCGAGTGGATCAGCGCCTTCAGGTACGTCGTCTCCAACGCCAGCTTCCCCGATTTACACCCTTCCGTGCTCCTTTTCCGAGATTCTCTCCAACCACAGGACCTGCCATCACCCCACTACCTGCTTTGGAGGCTCCGGAGCCGATTCAACTTGGAGTCCAGCGTTCCCGGACACCAATACAGCAAGCTCGCCAAGTCGGTGGATTATGTTATTACTGCGGATCCTCCGAGCATCTGATCCGTGAATGTCCACTACGCCCGGGAAACGACCAAACCCAGTGAGTACAAAGGGGCTCTCCCTGGGTGCTAAATCTCTTTGTCCCCTTTCCAGGAAGGAACTTCCCAAAAAATTGACCATTCCTGTCTCTCTCTCGGGTCCTACCTTCCGTACCTCCACTGCGGCATTTATTGATTCCGGCGCGGGAGGAAATTTCATGGACCAAGCCTTCTCTGAAAAGAACCAGATTCGACTCGTTAGGAAGAAGTCTCCCGTTGCCTTGGTCGGGATTGACGAGTGTCCGCTCACCCCGGCATATATTTCCTTGGAGACTTGCCCCATCAACCTTTCCTCTCATTCACACAAGGAGACCTTGGCCTTTGATGTAATCCACGCCCCTGGTACTCCGGTCACTCTCGGCTTACCCTGGTTACCGAAGCACAATCCTCTCATCAACTGGACATCCCAAGATCCTATTGCTTGGAGGTCGAGGTCGGAGGAGCCGTTTCCACCAGCCGTACTTCCGCCGCGACAGCTGGCCAATGCATCCAACCCTAGGGGAGGATTGCCCGCTCCGTATGCTGCTTTTATGGATGTCTTCTGCAAAACCCAATCCGAACTACTACCTCCTCACAGATCTTACGATTGTCCGATAGACTTGGTACCTGGATACACATTGCCCAAATCCAAATCCTACCCCCTCTCTCTTCCTGAGACGGAAGCCATGAATGAATATATCCGTGAGAACCTTAAACGGGGCTTTTTTCGGCACTCCAGTTCACCCGCAGGAGCTGGATTCTTCTTCGTTAAGAAAAAGGATGGAACTCTCAGACCGTGTATTGATTACCGGGGACTGAACCGCATCACGGTGAAGAACCGTTACCCACTTCCTCTCATTTCTGAATTATTCGACAGACTTCAAGGTGCTAACGTGTTCTCCAAGCTTGACCTTCGCGGGGCGTATAATCTCATTCGCATCCGGGAGGGCGACGAATGGAAGACTGCCTTCAACACCCTTAGCGGCCACTACGAGTATCTCGTGATGCCTTTCGGATTATGCAACGGTCCGGCGGTTTTTCAGGACTTTATCAACGACGTCTTTCGGGATGTCCTTAATCAGTTTGTAATTGTTTATTTGGATGACATCCTTATCTTTTCCAAGAATCTACAGGACCATATCATCCATACCAAGTTTGTACTCTCCCGTCTCCGAGAGAACCGTTTGTTTGCCAAGATGGAGAAATGTCTTTTTCACCAGTCTACCACCTCTTTTCTGGGATATATTATTTCCAACACGGGATTGGCCATGGATCCTGAGAAACTTAAAGCCGTTATCGATTGGCCGCAACTTAACTCCCTCAAGTCTATTCAGCGGTTCCTAGGCTTTTCCAATTATTACCGGAAGTTTATTCGTAACTTCTCCACAATCATCGCCCCGATCACAGCACTGACCCAGAGAGGAGCTGATCCTTCGTCTTGGTCTCCTGAGGCAGTCATAGCTTTTGAAACACTAAAACAAGCTTTTGTCTCAGCTCCCATTCTTCGACACCCGGACACCAATTTTTCTTTCACCCTAGAGGTAGACGCTTCAGACTGCGGGGCCGGCGCTGTCCTATCCCAAAAGTGTTCTCCCCAGGATAAATTTCACCCTTGCGGTTTTTTCTCGAAGAAGTTTTCCCCAGCTGAGAGGAACTATGATGTGGGCAATAGAGAACTTTTGGCCGTCAAGTTGGCACTTCAGGAATGGAGACATCTGTTGGAGGGGTCAAAAGAGCCGTTCACTATTCTCACGGACCACAAAAATCTTTTATACATCGAGAACGCCCGTCACTTAGGCCCCCGCCAAGCCCGCTGGTCGTTATTTTTCTCCAGGTTTAATTTTATTTTGTCTTACATTCCCGGCACTAAAAATGTCAAGGCGGATGCTCTCTCTAGACAATATTCTTCTGATGAGAGACCAGAGAAAACTTCAGAGTCTATCCTTCCCAATCAAAAAATCCTCGCGGTCGCTACATTCAAAAATCTTGAGAGGATCATCAAGTCTCAAAGCCACCTTCCTAGCGATCTTGAGATCCCGAAGGATACCTTATACGTGGAGGCCAAGTTTATTCCGGAGATTCTGGAATGGGGACATGCTTCCCGTTCGGCAGGACACCCAGGCTACAAGAAGACGTTTGATCTCATCCGTCGTACCTTTTGGTGGCCCAATATTGCCAAATCCATTCTTGAGTTTACCCGGGCCTGTCCGGTATGTGCACGCAACAAGATTCCTCGCCAGAGACCCCATGGTCTTCTTTTGCCCTTATCCATCCCGGAACGCCCCTGGTCCCACATATCCATTTATTTTATTGTCGAACTGCCTAGGACGAATGGCATGAACACTATTCTAGTAGTCGTGGATCGGTTTTCCAAGATGGCACACTTTATTCCTCTCAAATGATTACCTTCCTCACCCGCCCAAGCCGATATTTTCTCCAAAGAAATTTTCCGGATCCATGGCATACCCACGTCCATCGTATCGGATCGTGGCTCTCAATTTGTTTCCAGATTCTGGAGATCCTTCACAAGAAGACTGGGCATTGCTTCCTCCTTCTCTTCGGGTTATCATCCTCAGTCTAATGGACAGACCGAGAGGGTCAATCAATCTCTCGAGAAGTATTTAAGGTGCTTCGTCTCTGACTCCCAGGATGATTGGACGGAATTGCTTTCCTGGGCTGAGTATGCCTTTAATTCCACCAGGAATTAATCCACTGGGGAGACACCTTTCTTCATTAACTACGGCTATCACCCGGCTTGCCTACCTATTTCCAAGATCTCCTCTGGAGTTCCAGCTGTGGATGAACACATCTCCCTCCTACAGGACTCTTGGGCCAGAATTCAATCTGCATTTCAAAGGGCCTCCCTGTCTTCTAAAGTCCAGGCTGACCGCCGTCGCTGACCTGCACCCAACTACAAACCAGGGGACAAGGTTTGGTTGTCTACTAGAAATATCCGCCTCAAAACCCCTTCCTCCAAATTGACTCCTAGGTTTCTGGGGCCATTTCCTATCATAGAGCAGATCAACCCGGTGACTTTCCGTCTTCAACTACCCCCAAGCATGCGAATTCCTAATGTTTTCATACATCACTTCTCAAACCGTTCATCTCTAGCCCTCTGTTCCCGGACCACACTCTTAAACCAGATCCTGTGATCATACAGGGCAACGAAGAGTACGAGGTCTAGACCATTCTAGATTCCCATCTCTCCAGAGGGAAAGTCCATTTCTTGGTTCATTGGAAGGGTTTCGGACCCGAGGAGATGTCTTGGGTACCTCTTAGTGACATCCACGCACCAGGACTTCTTAAAAGCTTCCGGAAGAAGTTTCCATCCAAGCCATGGAAGGATCGTCCTGACGCCGACCCTGAAGGGGGGGTACTGTGAGGACTCAGGGGTCACGTCGGTCGCAGCGTGACCTCCCCTCACCTCTGTCCACTCCCGTGGCTGTGCAGCTCCCTCCTCGCCCAGCCTCCCTGCTGAGGGGACTTCCCCGTCCTCCCCGTCGGGCTGCTGCTGCCCCACGCAGGCCTAGTGCTCGGCTGCCTGCCGTTGCTTCTGCACACGCATCCCTTGCTGTTACGGAACATATTCCAGCACCAGCTAATTTATTCACTGCTCTTGCAGTGAAGCCACACCTCCCTCCCACACGCTGGTTACTAGTTAACTCTAAACCTTATCACCTGGCAGCCTATTATGGAAACCAATCCTGGACTGCTCCTAGGGCACCTCCAGGCCTGCCTCCATTAACCATTGGTCAGCCACAGTACTTAATGCCTGTTCTGCCTCTCTCACATCGCTCGACATAGTCTCTGCTACAGACGTCTATTCTGGCGCTCCCTTTGTCTTTGTGCATTCAGGTTACGACCCGGCTTGGCGGATGAACTTACCTGGCTCTGGATCCCGGCTCCCTCTTGACCCTGCAGCTTCTTCCATCCCTCGACCTCAGCTTTTATCTCGACTTTTGGCTAACGGCAAACACTTCGCTTCTTCAGTAGCGGTACCGGCAAGTATTGCTACAGCTGTTCACACCTGGCCTGGCAACGCCAAAAAATCACACTCCAGACACGCTCCTTCTGCTGCGGGTGCGTGCACATATACATCCCCACCTCAGTATAAGGGACGGGTCTGGTCTGGTCTGCGGGCAGCACCGGCGTAACACATTGGTACCTCAGGCCCACGGGTTCCCCTGGACTCCCACGGGGACCCCCGCTTGGTGAGCTGGGGACACCCGCGTGTCCCCCGGGCTCCCTCGGGAACCCCTACGGGGTCAACCGGGGACACCCGCCGGCCTGGGTTAAGGGTTTTGTTCATGCAAAAATGAAAAGCAATAAGTCCAGCTTTTTTTGCGTCTGCCTTGAGCTGACGTGTTCTGATCAAAGCAACTTTCGCGTACGCTAAGGTTGCGTTGCTTAGTGCATCCCGCTTAAGGGCAGAATTTAATGCAAACAGTTACGAACAAGCAAAGTTGGACTTAGAAAAAATTCCTGAAAAAAGTCAGTTTTAGAGAGCAAAGTGCCTGTTTGCCTTGCTTAGTGCATCGGGTTCAGCGCAACATCACGTTCTAAGAACACTTTGCGCTCTAAAAGTGACTTAATGGAGCTTAGTGGTATCAGAATTATAAAGAATGTAACAAAAATTGCAAAAGGGCAATCAAATTAGCAAAAATGGATAATGAAAAAAGGATTGCAATAGAAAGTAAGATCAACCCCAAAAAGTTCTTTAAGTACCTTAATAACAAAAAAATGAGAAAAGAAAATATAGGACCCTTTCAGTGTGAGGTGGGTAGGCAGATTATTGGAAATATGGAAAAGGTGAGGTATTAAACAAATTCTTTGCCTCTGTGTTTACCAGGGAAGAATCAAGTTCAATAGTAGTGCCG
Organism: Ascaphus truei; assembly: GCF_040206685.1. Taxonomy (NCBI): domain Eukaryota; kingdom Metazoa; phylum Chordata; class Amphibia; order Anura; family Ascaphidae; genus Ascaphus; species Ascaphus truei. The sequence continues at coordinate 40,147,060 of NC_134485.1, read as the reverse complement.
CAGGAGGAAGCCACAACCTCTATACACTGGCGACACACTTTATTCGAGCTCGGCTAGTCCCACGAATTCGGGTATACCCGGGTGTATTGAGGTTTGTGACTGTTTTCTGCCCGAGTGCATTGAGTTATTTTCTGGCAGGGATTGAAGCATTTTATTCCCGCTGGCTGCAATACTGCACAGTATATATATATATACTGCATTACAATTCATGAATTTATGCCATCTGGTAGACACGCGAAGCATTGCAGCCTATTAAATCCTAATCATTATCATTTAACAGATCAGCCGCCCATCAGCCAGGCATGAACCCAGGCTGGGAAGGCAAATGCAACGGGGCTTGTCAGAGGTGAGGAGCGGCGCATTCCAGGTATCTGCCAGGTACATACCGGGTATTTGCTCAAATAAAGTGTGTCGGTGCAGTATTAATGAACAATTGGTTAACTGAGGAAGAAGTTCATAAGCGACTTGAAAAAATTTAAGTAAATAAGGCACCTGGCCCCGATGGCATACATCCAAGAGTTCTCAAGGAGTTAAGCTCAGTAATAGCAAAACCATTATATTTAATATTCAAGGACTCCATTTCCACAGGCTCAGTACCACAAGATTGGCGTAAAGCAGATGTGGTGCCTATATTTAAAAAGGGAGCAAGATCACAACTGGGAAATTACAGACCTGTACGCCTGACTTCAATAGTAGGGAAACTACTTGAAGGTTTAATACGGGATAATATTCAGGAATACCTAATGGAAAACAAAATTATTAGTAATAATCAACATGGATTGATGAAGGATAGATCTTGCCAAACAAACCTTATTTGTTTCTTTCAGGAGGTAAGTAGGAATTTAGACCAGGGTAATGCAGTTGATGTGGTCTACTTAGATTTTGCAAAGGCTTTTGATACGGTTTCACACAAGAGGTTGGTGTACAAAATAAAGAAAATTGGACTCAGTAATAATATATGCACCTGGATTGAAAACTGGTTAAAGACAGACAACAGAGGGTTGTCATAAATTTAACTTTTTCAGGTTGGGCTAAAGTCGTGAGTGGAGTACCTCAGGGATCGGTACTGGGACCTCTGCTTTTTAACTTGTTTGTTAATGACCTTGAGGTTGGGATCGAGAGCAAAGGCTCCATCTTTGCTGATGATACTAAATTGTGAAAGGTAATAGAATCAGAGCAGAATGTAATTTTTCTTCAGAAGGACTTGGAAAGACTGGAAACGTGGGCAGGTAAATGGCAGATGAGGTTTAATACAAATAAATGTAAGGTTATGCATTTGGGATGCAAGAATAAAAAGGCGACTTACAAATTAAATGGAGATATACTGGGGGAATCCTTGATGGAAAAGGATTTATGAGTGCTTGTAGACTGTAGGCTTAGCAATAGTGCCCAATGTCATACAGTAGCTGCAAAGGCAAACAAGATCTTATCTTGCATCAAACGGGCAATGGATGGAAGGGAAGTAAACATAATTATGCCCCTTTACAAAGCACTAGTAAGACCACACCTTGAATATGGAGTACAATTTGGGGCACCAATCCTAAGAAAAGACATTATGGAACTAGATAGAGTGCAGAGAAGAGCCACCAAATTAATAAAGGGGATGGACAATCTAACATATAAGGAGAGGCTAGCGAAATTAGATTTATTTACATTAGAAAAGAGGCGTCTAAGGGGGGATATGATAACTATATACAAATATATTCGGGGACAATACAAGGAGCTTTCAAAAGAACTATTCATCCCACGGGCAGTACTAAGGACTCGGGGCTATCCCTTAAGGTTGGAGGAGAGGAAATTTCACCAGCAACAAAGGAAAGGGTTCTTTACAGTAAGGGCAGTTAAAATGTGGAATTCATTACCCATGGAGACTGTGATGGCAGATACAATAGATTTGTTCAAAAAAAGGTTGGACATATTTTTAGATGGGAAAGGTATACAGGGATATACCAAATAAGTATACATGGGAAGGATGTTGATCCAGGGTTTAATCTGATTGCCAATTCTTAGAGTCGGGAAGGAATTAATTTTTCCCCTTAATGGGGTTTTTTTGCTTGCCTTCCTCTGGATCAATAAGTATGCATAGATATAGGATAAAGTATCTGTTGTCTAAATTTAGCATAGGTTGAACTTGATGGACCTACATCTTTTTTCAACCTCATCTACTATGTAGCTATGTAACTATGTATATGACTATTGGGGTACTAGTTTAATATGTCTGATTTAGCTGCATATTCTCCTGATAAGAAATTGCAATATTATTCTTTAGGAAGAGAATGAAAGGAAAGTCAAATAATGGCATCTTAGAGCTGCATGTTCCATAAGGAATTTTGTATGATATGTTTATTCTGTGAATATGCCATACTATAGTACAGATGTAAACTACACATCCCTTCAAGCAACCGTGACTTAGCTATTAGTATGCATTTATTTCAAATTCAGATCTGCCCTGTATTCACAAAATGAAAATTGCTTTCATTTTACATTTTTCAGATAATTCTAGCTCCATCATATAAGGATATTAAAAAAATGAATATGCTTACTGTCAGGAGGAACTGGAATGCATTTAATGTAATTTTCATATAAATTAAAAGTATAAAGCTCGGTGCAATAATTGTGCTGTTTCTGTTATCGACAGTAACTTTTGTAGAAAAACAAAGATAAAGATAAAGAAAATGCAACTTCACTCTGGTAGATTACATTTTTTATTCATCTGCCCATATCCTTCAAGAAAATTGTCTTGCTGACTCTGCTTTTACAAACTAGTTAACCTTGTTCAAAATGGTAATGAAGTTGTCATTCTCTGTGGAGCCACTTTTTATGAGTTGAAAGAATTACAAGTTTTTTTTTTTACTTGTTCTAGTCTTGTCAAATGTTATAAATACAACCTTACATCTTGTATTTGTTTTAATGGTATTTAACATACCAAAAGCTGAGACATGATGGCTCTGATGTTGGTTTTAATGGTAGACTTAAAAGGCGAACTCTTTGACTAGTTCCTGGTCCACCAGGTGTTGTTACATAATAGCCTGCAATTAAATAAAAAGAATTAGAGATAAATTAAAAAAAAGGTTATTAAGCATTCGTGTTATAAAAAAGAGTTATTGAGATACATTTATAAAAGGTTATTGGCGTTTGTGTTATCAATGACATTTAATAACATAATGGTTGACACAATTAATAAAAGAATAGAAGAACAGCAGGGCACACTGACTATGCAAAAGGAATATTTAATTCAGCCAAGAATACCACACAGTCTTGTCAAAGTGAGGGTGACCTGCAGTTCTTCTATTCACCAGATGAAAGGCCCATATGGGACCTGAAACATTGTTATTCCACTGTTCTTGGATGTCACATTAAATGAAGAACTTCATTATGAACTTGTGAGTAGAGCTTTGTATATCTGTCTTTGAGGAGACCTGAACTTTGAAGAGATTGCTTGTCTGTGTTTTGTTGGCTGCAGAATAAAATTTCTCCTCGCCCGAAGCTGTTTCCCCTGCTTTGGAATTGTTCTTCTGTTCTTCCATGGCTCTCTGGGATTTTCAGAACTTTCCCTACTTCTAGGAGCACCAGCATTTTTCTGTCTTTGACCCTTTGGATATGTGCATGCTGAACTCTTTTCCTGACACAATTAATGAAACATCTTAATCAGTTAACCAGTTTTTCTCAAAAAGAGATTGGAAACAAAGAAAATATATTACTTGTATCCTATTATGAGCTACCAAAAAAATAACATTAATTCAATTTAACCAATTAGAAAAAATTGATTTGACATACACATTTACGCAAATATTTCCCAAATCCTTTGTACATAATTAGATGACTTGTTGACAGATACATGCATAATTTTTGGGGCTTATGTACAAAGCATTGCACACAGTTTTTTTTTGGAGTATCTGTGTCAGTAAATTGTATTTATAATTGAGATGCACTATTCATTTTCCTATCTTATATGATTGGATTTAATTTGCTATGTAATAAATAGTTATCAAAGTTGTATTTCAGGTCATTTTTTCTTTATGGCTACAGAAATAAATATATATATATATATATATATATATATATATATATATATATATATATAATCACGGTTTAGTATTAATTACAAGCTAATGAAAAGAAAAACAACATAAAAACTATAAGTGTATACAGTACAATTAAATGTATTGACAAATTCTACCTGCATGATTGAGCTGCAGGATAGGAATTCTTATCAGCAGAGAAGGTCAAACATGTTCACGTCAGACAGTCAAATTGCCCGCTGTCAGGATGCTTGTGGTAGATTTATTTTCTATGTCTTACAACTGATTTGGAGTCGCCCAGACCACAAAATCCATGAATTTTTAGTATTGTGGAGCTATAGTAGCTCTATTAACCTAGCAGAAAACTAAGTTTTGCACAGTACATTGTTGAAAATGGTGCAGAATACAGACACAGATGTAGCATACGGTTTTGCCCCCTTATCGTGGTGTGTTGCATTAACGCTGGAACGTTATATAAAAGTAGTGCTATTGAAAACAGTGGTTAAAAGATAATATAGGTGTTATTTAATGCATTATTGTTTGTGTTAACTGACGTTAACAAGGGTAAAACTGTCTCTCACTATCTCTTGAACATCTTAATAATTGTCGCATGCATTTTCAAGAGCCAATGTTTAAGAAATTGACACTGTTCTAAATATCATGCAAGTAAGGTATTTTACGACCATTGTTATGGTCACAGTTCAAATGTCACAGGTCAAATGTCACAGTTTTCTGTTTGCCTTATCTAGTGTATGGACAAATTGGTTATCGACAGAGATACATTCATTCACTACAAGACTTGGTTAAGCAAAGCAATAGTAAAAAAATCATCTTTCACATATAAATATAACGGTTTTACAAAGGATCCAAATTAAAATCATGGCTCAAGTAAGATCTACACTTTATTCAGTTAATAGTGCAGCCAATACTATGATAAAATCACCTTTGGTCCAATTCCACAGTACTCCGCTAACATGACGGACACCTAAATTAATGTCACATTATGTCTTAAAGTGCATTTTAAAAGCTTTATAATGTCCTTTTATCAGACAGAAAGAGTATTGTGTTAACTATAATGGACGTTAGTGATAATGATAAGCATAAAAGGCATAACCCCTAACAAGGCAGTGGAAAATTAGTGAAAAAAAGGACTAATAATATAAAATTGGTGAACAATATAATGATACAATTCCAATAGTCCTTGAAGTCCGATAGGCTGCCTAACGAGTCTACCTGATTGTCTCCACAACCAGAATGGATATGATAACAAAACAAAAAAGACCTGTATGGCACCAAGGATGACAACCCAAAGTGGACTGCAAAATGATAGTTCTTCCGTGGATCCCTCCTGGTCTGTTATGCTGGTGCCTGGCTCCAGAATATTTTCACGGCACTCAAGCATATATATGGATGATAAAGACAAAAACTAATAGTGCATTATCTTTGACTACTTAGTGCAGAGAAAAAGCAGTACTGCAATGGTGACAGACTGAAACACTTCAGTGCTAAAATAACATATTCCCTAATTATTTGTTGGGTTAGTAAAATAATAAAATACTGCAATCAAATAACATGCTGCAAAGTGATCTGTGATGTACAATGAGCTCCAATGAATCCCGATAGGACCAACTCTCTGGCAATGTTAAAATTACAATCCTACTAACAATTAGCCCCTAAAACTTGCACTTTGTATATAGGTTTTTTTGTGACTGGAATCTCACGGCTGTTCCTCCATGTAGAGTAGTGTCTTCCTCGCATCTTCGATCGACGGCTGCACGCCTGGGTATCAGACTTCACCTGCAAAGCTGCCCCTGATGATTTCACCACTCTCCGGATTTGGCTACGGTGTCCCTGAGAGTCCAAAAATCACCCTACGCATTTCACGACCTGTTTCTTCGTCAAGGGTATTGCAGATGATCAGTGCAATCTGATATTTATACTGACACTTCTAATTTACTTAATAAACTCCTGATAGTTTTCAATCAATGTCCACCTGGTATAAAGTCCTTACAGATCGGGACACACATGACAAGGTGCTTAAACATCAAATCTAACAAGCACAACATACATATTAACATCCAATATATTTGTACACTCTTAATGACATAATGTCAACTAGATAATCTGAACATAATACGTTGAATGTATGACATTTGGCCATATATGTTGAAGTGACAGTTAATGTGTGGACCACCTATTCTTCCATAATTATATATCTATCCTAAAATGAGTACACCCTAAATGAGTCATATTTCTAACTTCACATTAATCCTCATATTAATGATTAATATAACTTTCAATATTAGTACTATTGAACAAGTCAATATTTATACATTTATTGATTTAATTTAATTTATACATAATCATTATTGCTTCGTCACATAGTGTAACTTGGCTGAGAATAGTTAAAAACAAAAGATCTTCCTGCAGGAAAACACATCTCTCAATATGCCATGGCATCCTTCTATTGCAATGTGATTGTCTGTGATATTCAAGACTAATCTAACTGATGCTCATGATAGACATGAAGAATATGTCTCCCAATAGCTGCTATGGAAACAGTTGGAGGGGTGTGATAGGATCAACCAAATTTCAAAACGGGAATCCTACTGGATTTTCGAATTAAAATCACTGGCCCCATTGGGGTTAAATGTTGAATTTGACCTACTGTAGCAGTATTTTTAAAAGAGTGAGTCTTCAATATTTAAACAAACATTGTTCCAGTGCCACCTTAATGTAATTCTGAGGAATATTTTGTTACATAGCGAGTGCTAAATTGGGAGCAGTCCCATTATGCACAGGCTAGCAAAATGATCAATTGACCAATAGTTATAATGTCCAATTTTTTTTAATTCATCAATAGTGAGTCACATCAAGCCATTATAGAGAGCTGATTTTCTATTAAAGAAGGACTATTAAGGACTAAGTATTATAATCCTTCGGTTCCGACTTTTGATGGTCAACTCCCTATTCCATTTTTAAGTTTCCACAGCAGCTATTAGGAGACATATTCTTCATGTCTGTCATGAGCATCAGTCATATTGGTCTTGAATATCACAGACAATCAATTATTGCAATAGAAGGATGCCATGGCATATTGGGAGATGTATTTTCCTGCAGGAAGATCTTTTTGTTTTTAACTATAATCAGCCAAGTCACACTTAGTGACAAAGCTACATGCTGGGTACATGCTGGGTATATGCTGCAACATTTCAGTGACATTTCTCCAGACAGACTAATGGCCCATCGGATTAACAACAGGGGTCCATGGCAGTCCCATTCATTCCCAGTCCCTGCTGTGTTAATCCGATGGGCCATTACTCTCTGCAGAAATGTCACTGAAATGTTGCAGCATGTACCTGGATCTTGTTGGTGATAGCCCCAGATTTTCCAGGCAAGTTTTAGAATACTCGTCTAATTTAAATTAAATCAATACATGTATAAATATTGACTTGTTCAAGAGTACTAATATTGAAAGTTATATTAATCATAAATATCAGTCTCAAAACATATAAATGGATAATTCATTCATTAATATGAGGATTAATGAGAAGTTAGAAATATGACTCATTTAGGGTGTACTCATTTTAGGATAGATATATAATTATGGAAGAATAGGTTATCCAAACATTAACTGTCACTGTTCAACACATATGTACAAATGTCATACATTCAACGTATTATGTTCAGATTATCTAGTTGACATTACAGTATGTCATTAAGAGTGTACAAATATATTGGATGTTAATATGTATGTTGTGTTTGATAGATTTGATGTTTAAGCACCTTGTCATGTGTGTCCCGAAATGTAAGGACTTTATACCAGGTGGATATTGATTGAACACTATCAGGAGTTTGTTACGTAAATTAGAAGTGTGGGTAAAAATATTAGGTTGCACTGATTATCTGCCATACCCCTGATGAAGAGACAAAGAGGTCTTGAAATGCGTAGGGTGATTTTTGGACTCTCATGGACACCGCAGCTGAATCCAGAGTGTGGTGACATCATCGGTTGCAGACGTACAGGTGAAGACTGATCCCCAGGCGTGCTGCCGTCAATCGGAGATGCGAGGAAGACACTGCTCTACACGGAGGAACAGTCAGGAGATTCCAGACACCAATAAACCTACTTTCAAGGCGCAATTTCAGGGGACTAATTGTAAGTATGATTTCAATTTTAACATTGCCGGAGAGTTGGTCCTATCCGGATTCATTGGAGCTCATTATACACCACAGCTCACTTTGCAGCATTTTATTGTTTTACTAACCCAATAAATTATATTCTTATGGAATATGTTATCTTAGCACTGATGTTCAGTCCATCACCATTGCAGTACTGCTTTTTATCTGCACTAAGTAGTCAGATAATGCACTATTAGTAACCTGTTTTGTCTTTATCATCCATATATATGCTTGCGTGCCATGAGAATATTCTGGAGCCACGCATCAGCATAACAGACAGGGAAGGATCCACGGAAAAACTATAGTTTTGCAGTCCACTTTGGGTTGTCATCCTTGGCGCCATACAGGTCTTTTTCATTATCATTACACCTAACAAAAACTATTCATAAAGGTCCACTAAGGTCAGAACCGCCGACTAGGGCAAGTATCCCTGGCACGGTGGCTCTGTGGGGCACGGCAAGCCTTGACGGAAAGTTCCCTCCAGCTTCTGGGTGGCCCTGCCTCTTCCTCCAGCACTTGTGCGGATTAGCCTTGCCATCAAGCTTTGACTGTGGCAGGTCTCCTCCTCAGGCCCACATGGTCACATGACTTCCACCATAGTTGGTTCTGGGCTCTCCACTGTTATGGTCCTCCATTTCAAAAGGCACATACTTCCTTCTCCCACCCTCTCTAGGCCAATACTTATTCCCCCCTCAAACCTATACCTAACCTCCCCTTAGTTCCATACCTACAACCCCCCTCCCCAGGCCACATAACTACTCCTCCCCCCTCCTTCAACAGGTCAATACCTACTCCCCCTGGCCCCAGGCCCATATGCTACAGTGAGGATTATGCGGCTTCCCCCAATAGTCCAAACATATAGTCTGGCTACATTTCAGGCACCAAAAAACATATATTGTTAGATCTATGGGGCAGAGACTCTGTAAAATGTCGCTGTAAAGCGCTACGTAAAACTAGTAGCGTTATACAAGAACAAACAATGATTATTATTATTATTATTATGATTATTATTATTATTATTATCTGTACCCCCCCAAACACTCCTTTATATATTACCTCGGAACAAAACTGAACATACCCGAGATATACGCTATATACAGTAGATATGCAAAATAAATTCACCAGCATTTTATAAAGGGGAGGTATTAAAACCACCGGATATGTGTAGACGGACGTTCTCAGAGGTACACAATTGGAGACTTTTATAAGGTGAAATTATAATAAGGCTTTATTGTGCCTTTTCCTTTTTATCAGGAAATCATCCAAACACAGGGGGGGAAACAAAGCTTCTATTCACTTGGGAGTATTTCTAGTGAAATCCTATGCAATTATTTCACATCTCCATTAGTTAAGCATTTCTCCCAGCCCCAAAAATATAGCATGAAATAAGCAGATATAAGCAGTCTCTTAATTATGAAAGTCTTATCTGTTTCTTGCTGTAGAGTAAGCTTATCTGCTCTCCTGGAACCGCACCCGTGCGTGCACAGAAAATATCAGCATCCAGGTTTAGAAGTCTTATTTGGTGTCTTGCAATCAGCTATGCTGGGCAGAGCTCAAGACCAGTCAGCTCCAGAGATGTGTGTTATCTTGTTCAGTCTCTCCTGGGAGTCTCAAGAACACTCTTCTGTATCTCCAAAGTTCAGCTCTCATTCAGAGCTAAGGAGTCCCTTCCTATCTCAACAGACAGGCTTTTGTAAGCAATCAGGTAGGTGGTGTTTATTAATTGACTACAAGCAGTTAACCACCACACTGCCAGATTAAAGGCACATTACTTGAACAGGGATTACTCCCCTGTTACATACCGGCCCTGTTTGTGGGAAGCTCGGGCTTGCCACGGCCAAGCCCATCCTTCCACTCTCATTCTAGATATCTCAGTGACTTGAATGAGAGTGGATGGAGGAAGAGAACCCTCAGTCCTGTTGGGATTGGAGCCCTTTCTCCAGTTTATTTGTGTCTCCTCCTGAAGGTGTTTGAGATCAGCACCCCTCAGTCGCTCGAGGAGGACTTTCTCCAAGTATAGTCTCTTTTCTACGTGCGCGGTCATGAGATTTCCCTCGCGTCGGGTGCTCGTCTTATTGTAGGCATACTGTATGGCAGCAGTTGCAGAGCGTTTAAAAACCGCCCTTTTCCCACACAATGGGGTTGTTAGTTCAGCCCCTTTTAGATTAAGTTGCAATTCCACACCCACTTCCAGAGAATGTCCCATCTTTTCAGCTTCATCAGCTAAGGATTCTTCTGGTTTTAATTCAGCACATGTACCTTCTTTTGTTGCCTGCTGGGTGGCTGAAGGTTTTGCTAGTGCTTGTTTAGGTGGTTCACATTTTGCAACCTTGTCTTTCAGATGACCGGTATTCCCAGCTCTCACTGTACCCTTGTCTTCATGGGTTTTTGAGGCTGTGGGATACTGACGCTTAGTAAGGGTCAATACTTGTCCTTGTAGGACTGTAATCTCATCTGTGAGAGATCCCTGTTTTTTGAGTGCGTCTTGCAAGTCTCTTCTCAGAGAATTTATCTGCATGCTTTGCTTTCTCTGAGCCTGCCTCCACATTTTTATTGCATTGTGGAGCACTATGAACTTATTTTCTTGGGCCACACTTACTTGTTTCAGTTTCTGGACCTTCTTGTGCTCCCTTTTGTGCCGCGTCACCTGGGTTCTAAACATGGCTTTTAGCGTTGCTTTGGTGATGCTCAGGGTAGCCTTCAGTTTCTCATGCTGCTTTGCGGGGACATACTGGGTCATCAGACGTTCCTGCAGCACTTGAATTTCTTTAGCAGCCTGCAGCTTTCCTTCTTGCAGCGTTTGCTGCTTCTCCTCAACATACTGGAGGTGTGAATGCAGACCTTGCAGTTGATTCTGCAGTCGGTGCTCTGCTTCAAACTTTTCCTTGACTTCTTCTGTCAACTGAAAATGTTCTTCTTTCAGTTTTAAGTTTTCTCTTTTTAATCTTGAATTTTCTCTTTTTTCAGTCTCTGTATTCATCAGGGCTTCTTTGCAGTCCTCCTTCCATTTACGCACATCGGCTTTGAGAATGACACTTTCCTGGCGTGAGACTTCCTTCTCTAGGTTGAGGGTCTGAAGCTCCTTCTGAGAGACTTTGAGATCTGTATCAAGATTACCAATAGTTTCTTTAGCAATGACCAGCTCCTCAGTGAGACTGTGTAGTTCCTTTCTGGAAACTTCCAGGTCTGTGCGGCAGCTGTTGGTCTCATGATGTGAGGCATCAAGCTCTATACGAAGAGTGTGAACCTCTTGCTGGAAGACTGTCATCTGCTTCAGTGCCTCCTCATACTTCCGCTTTAGCGTAGCCACCATTTTATCCGATTGGTTCTGCTTTTCATCCATGGCGGAAATAGTAGCCTTTGCAGTATCTAGGTGTCTTGAGATCCTCCAATTCGGTCTTGGCCGCAGAGTAAATTGCGAGCACAGTCTTCTGTAGCTCAGCATTATTTTTTCTCTCCCTTTCCAATTCTTCACAGAGCAGATCACAGTCATGCCTGGCAATTTTCAGGGCGTCTTCAGGGCTGGTCAAGGGATTGTCACTCACTGGTTCCAGCTCCGCTTCCCTGGGATGACTGGTTGAGGGTTCCTCACTGTTGGCACCGGACAGACACTTCTTTGGGGTACACGACTTCTGCAGTGGGCCCTCTGGATATTCGGTTAACCACGGGACGAATTCTCCATTTTCTCTAGGCTAAATGGCAACTTGGTTCCCCTTTTCCTCCACAGGATCTGCGGACGTGTCTGTTCCTTCCACGGTAAGTGAAGAACTGCTTTTCTTTTTCTTTTTACGCCTTTTTGATTTGGATGACACCGTCCCTTCAGGGATATTGGGGTCTCCATCTTCATTTGAAATTTTAGCGCTTCATTATATACGCCAGGCTTTTCTTGCAGTTGCTTTAGCTGACAGAAATATTGGGTGATCTGCTGCTCCCGCTCTGTCTCCTGCTGATCATATTCGTCAAAGGGAGCGGTCTTTTCTGTTCATGCCGAGTTCAGGAACCCCCACCATTCTTGGGGTGTTTTGTGGGTGTGGCTCGGTTTGGGTTCCCCGTAAGAGATGTCTTCCTCTTTATTGGACTGGAAGGGCCACTCTTCCGTGGGGTAGGGTTCATTACAGGAACGCTGCATCTTGTCCTCCATTTTTAGGCTATCAGTTGTAATTTTCTTCCTGACCTCAGGAGGCACTATTGCAGCTGTTGCCACTGTATTTGCTAGAACCCCCAATTGTGGTAGTCCTACAGATGGGCATATTTTGCTTGTAGAGGTCGTAGCTCTCACAGGCATCTCTGTAGACTTTCTTTCTTGGGAATTTTTTTTTTTTCAATATCAGCAGTGCTGTGCGTGCATTTTCTCTTATCAGGTATACAAGATGTGCAGTTCCTAGGTAAAAAAAAGTCTATTTGCTCTACACCATTTACTTGCTAGGTGCAATTTCTCTTCTTCAGCAACAGAATTTGGTTTTCTGCCTCAGTTCAGTAATTTTCAGTCTCATCTTTGGGTATTATGGCATTCACACTTCACACTTTGGGTGTCTGTTTTTGCTCCCAAGATATATATAGGCAGACTTTTTTTACTTGCAGAAAAAAAAACATTCTTTCATTCCCGGCAGGGTGACTCAACACTTAGCATTTGTTTGCTAAAAATTCCCCTGCTTCAGCACAGTCTTGTATCAATTTTCACACTTTTCTGCATATACTCCATTCACAGGTGGTAGCCCTATGCGGTGTGGCAACCTTTATTTGCAAAATCAGTACCACTCGTGGGTCACCATCTGTATTCACTGCTTCAGCGAAACTTTTGAAAACAACAAACACCTATCCCTTTTTAAGGGCTGACTCACTTCTTGAACCCTGACTATGGCTGGAAGGCAAAACCCCTATTTGAATGACCATATTACACTTTGTGATAGGCAAAATAAGGTTTAGCTACTTCAGCAGTCTCTTCTGGGTTTTTGTAAGTTTCAGTGCAGTGTGTATCCCTTTAACTCTGATCTCTGCTGCATGAGGTTTTTTTGTTTTGTTTTTTTTTAAGTTTCTCAGATTGTTTGTAGGCAAAAAGCATAAAAAAAATTCACATAAAAATCTCCGGTCCTTTTTAACTACAAGGACACCTCTTATCCCACTTCTGACACCATATGTAGACGGACGTTCACAGAGGTACACAATTGGAGGCTTTTATAAGGTGAAATTATAATAAGGCTTTATTGTGCCTTTTCCTTTTTATCAGGAAATCATCCAAACACAGGGGGGGGGGGGGACAAAGCTTCTATTCACTTGGGAGTATTTCTAGTGAAATCCTATGCAATTAATTCACATCTCCGTTAGTTAAGCATTTCTCCCAGCCCCAAACATATAGCATGAAATAAGCAGATATAAGCAGTCTCTTAATTATGAAAGTCTTATCTGTTTCTTGCTGTAGAGTAAGCTTCTCTGCTCTCCTGGAACTGCACCCGTGCGTGCACAGAAAATATCAGCATCCAGGTTTAGAAGTCTTATTTGGTGTCTTGCAATCAGCTATGCTGGGCAGAGCTCAAGACCGGTCATCTCCAGAGATGTGTGTTCTCTTGGTCAGTCTCTCCTGGGAGTCTCATGAACACTCCTCTGTATCTCCAAAGGTCAGCTCTCATTCAGAGCTAAAGAGTCCCTTTCTGTCCCAACAGACAGGCTTTTGTAAGCAATCAGGCAGGTGGTGTTTATTAATTGACTACCAGCAGTTAACCACCACACTGCCAGATTAAAGGCACATTACTTGAACAGGGATTACTCCCCTGTTACAATACGTTACAAAAATTGAACTCTTAGGTAAGACATGCTTACGTTATTTGAAGTTAATGAAATGTTGTGCTAACTTAACTTGTTTTAAGCCTGGGTCAATTAGATAAACAGATATGTATTTGCATATGGATATTGTGGAAATGTGTTAAGCCCATGGGGAAAAAACATCTGCTACTGATTTTGAAAATGTAATATAAGTCTTAAATCTCTGTGGATATGGCCTTACAGTTTAGTCACCTGGACATAGTGAATTAGGAGCAAAGTGTATATTTCCTGCAAGCTCTCTTAGGGTCAGATCAACATATATCTGTTAACGCTATGCTTATATCTTGCTGTTATCGAAATCCTTAACAGCCGTTACTTTCCCTGAGGTTAACTCCTATAGATAGAGATAGAAAGATACATATAGAGATATAGATAGATAGATAGATACATATAGAGATAGAGATATATAGATACATATAGAGATAGAGATATATAGATACATATAGAGATAGAGAACTATAGATACATATAGAGATAGAAATATATAGATACATATAGAGATAGAGATTGAGATATATAGATACATATAGAGATAGAGATTGAGATATATAGATACATATAGAGATATAGATATAGATATATAGATACATATAGAGATAGAGATATATAGATACATATAGAGATATAGATATATAGATACATATAGAGATATAGAGATAGAGATATATAGAGACATACACATATAGAGACGTGGATAGATAGATAGATAGATAGATAGATAGATAGATAGATAGATAGATAGATAGATAGATAGATAGATAGATAGCAACTGTAAATATTCCTGTATATTCATTGCATGTCTTAGACAGGTCTGCAACCCTGTCTTTCACCATTATCACCCAGCAAACAGCACTTCCACTGCAGCAAGTGATTCTGGGAAATGACATGCAAATGAGCACACAGTGCCACTTTTTATCTCATGCTCACATTACATGAGCAACTCTTAGCCAATGCATGCTGCTTTAAACACAGCTTTTAAGCAAGGACTTGCTTAAAAGTTTTGTTTAAAGCAGTATGCATTGGCTAAGGGTTGCTCATGTAATGTGAGCATGAGATAAAAAGTGGCACTGTGTGCTCATTTGCATGTCATTTCCCAGAATCCCTTGCTGCAGTGGAAGTGCTGTTTGCTGGGTGATAATGGTGAAAGACAGGGTTGCAGACCTGTCTAAGACATGCAAATGAATATACAGGAATATTACAGTTGCTTTATACTTTAATGTGGAGGGTTTTAGTCACTTTTTTTACCCACCATAACCTTAATAGTGGTGGTATATATATATACATATACATATACATATACATATACATATACATATACATATACATATACATATACATATACATATATATATATATATATATATATATATATATATATATACATATACAGTGTTCGACAAACCTATACATTTGCTCGCCCCGGGCGAGTGGATTTAACCCCCGGGCGAGTAAATATTGGCCCAAGCAGCACACCTTTGGTACTAGGTGGCGAGTAGATTTTTTTGTGTGGCGAGTAGATTTTTTGGTGATTTGTCAACCACTGTATATATATATATATATATATATATATATATATATATATATATATATATATATATATACAAGAAAACAGAAAACTGTAGTGCCACAGTATTATTATACTATACTGTAAAAGTGTCAATTGTAATTCCTTATAAACAACATATAAGTGATTAAATAAAGGTGTATCACAGAAAACTTCACAATCTATACATGAAATATGTAAAAAGGTGCAAAAAAGCATAAAGGAAAAAAAAAAGTCCAACCAGTCCTTTTAAATCAGTCCATAAACCGTGTGGATATTTAATGCTGGTATGGGGGGTCTTCGGCTGCTCTCAGGATGAACCACATCCAAGATTACCTACAAAAGAAACAAAAGAGAGAGTGCACGCCCCATAGCATAATACTGTAAAAAGTCCAACCAGTCCTTTTAAATCAGTCCATAAACCGTGTGAATATTTAATGCTGGTATGGGGGGTCTTCGGCTGCTCTCAGGATGAACCACATCCAAGATTACCTACAAAAGAAACAAAAGAGAGAGTGCACGCCCCATAGCATAATACTGTACATTTAATAGTAAAAAAGGGAAGGGAAGGGGGGGGGGGAAGAATGACACTCACAGGAGTAAAATCAATTTAAAACATTGCGTGAATAATTCACCACCATCCGGTTCTGTACTGCAAACGTCCAAAGTTCTTTACTCCCTCGGGGCTGTATGGAGATGATGCAGGAGGACCGTGGTGTAGTTCGCCGAGAGAATTCAGTCCTTATATACCGGAAAAAAGCCTCCTTCACTTTCAAATGGCTGCTGGATCATTCGTGCGCTACACAGCTGCCTCATGCGCATGCGCAACGTCGTAATGACGTAATTGCGCAAATATGGAATTCCCTGACGCGTTTCGTCACCAGAGGGCGACTTTTTCAAAGGGCTGATACTGCATGGACAAAGTTCCTGGTATTTAAAGCCAATTGGTTGTTAAGCAACCCGTGTAAAGTAAAAACACATGGATTCACCCATTACTCATAAGCGGAGACTAAAGGCCCCATAAGAGGTATGGTAATATAGTAATTACTGACAAAACAATACTAATTAATAGTATAAAAAACAAAACAGGAAAAAATGAGAAATAACAAATAGCATAAGACCACAGAAGACTGGACATAAGGAAATTAGGAACATACTAAATAAATACATAAATTAAGATATTCCAAATAAATGAATAAAAATATCTTCAAAAATACAAACTATATAACTAAAAATTCTCAAACAGATATTCCACATATATTCAATTCAATAGGACTATAAGGTAAGGAGACACCAAAATAACATAGGATTATATATAGTACAAATGACATTTGTCAAAAATATATATATAAAAAGTGCATGAACAATACTTGTATAGTGAAATAAAAACATAAGGCGAAAAATATACATATAATATATAAACTATTCAAACCCACCATAAAAAAAAAACAATTCTCAAACAGCACATGTATACCCGTATATATATATATATATATATATATATATATATATATATATATATACACATATCCATACAGAGTAATAATCTCTGAATTTTAAAGAAAAAATTAAAAATATGTTAAATAAATAAAAATAAATATAAACCATAAAAATGTAAAGATGTATATATATATATATAGAAACACACATTAGACAAAAATATATACCCACATATATATACAGTTACACATGTATATCTTAATCACAATACAGTTTAACAAGAAATATTTGGTTCGATAATTTGGTAAAGAAATGTATATAAACCAGAAAGCATCCTAATGGATTAATCCTCAAAAGAGGCCAAGAAATATGAGAGAGAGAGAGAGAATAGTCTCCACCAACGACAGACTAATATAAATAATACCCTAAAAAAGAGAATGTGTGTATGATAAATATTGTATACTGATGTATGAATAAAAATGAAAATAAAAATGAAAATAAAATGAAATGAAATATCCTTTAATTTGAACTGTACAATATAACCAGTATATTATCTAAGGAGAGAATGGGGAATAGAGTATGGGGAGGGGAAGGGGGAGGAAAAACAGGGGGAAAGGGGAGGGGGAAAAGGGGGAAGGAAGGGAAGGGGGAGGAGGAGGGAGGGAAAGGATAGGGAGTCCACCAGGGGTTAAAGTACCCAACTGGTAGATCCAATAAGTCTCCTGTCGGCATAGGATCTTAAATCGATCGCCCCCTAGAGCACAAGGAGAAATGTGTTCCAGACCCATTACTGTCATAGATATTGGATCCTGATTATGTACAGATTTGAAATGAAGGGAAATAATATTTGAAATAGTACCCTTTATGACACTTTTCCTGTGCTCCAGGAAGCGAGTGCAGAGAGGATGCGTGGTGCGGCCTATATAACATGGATGCAGTACACTATAAAAGAACTCTGACAATTTATATAATTCTTTACCTGATAGATAATATCTCTATTGGGAGAACTAAACTCGGACCTGATCTCCAGGTGTCTACAGGTGATGCACCGACTACGTCCGCACCTATGGTTACCATTAGGACCAATGGAAGCGGATGCAGCGGACACATCCCCTGTTCTAAGTCTAGTAGGAGCCAAAATGTGATCCCAATTTGAAAGGCATCCTTCCGGACAGGGCTTCAGTTGTCTACAGGAAAGCTAGAAGTATAAAGATCATTTTGGCTCCTACTAGATCCAATATCTATGACAGTAATGGGTCTGGAACATATTTCTCCTTGTGCTCTAGGGGGCAATCGATTTAAGATCCTATGCCGACAGGAGACTTATTGGATCCTCCAGTTGGGTACTTTAACCCCTGGTGGACTCAAAGAGTGTCTGGATGTAAGTACACTGGTCTGACTTCTTTCCTTCTTTGACTCTCCTCGCTCTATAGGGATGTTTATCCGTGTAGTTCCTTTTTTCTCCCCCCCCCACACGAGCGAACAGGAACCAGCGTTGCACTTCCAACAGTACCAATGTTCATAGGCAAGTGACGGCCTCAATTAGACCACACCCTACGCGTTTCGTTATCTATGATGACGATGACGAAACGCGCAGGGCGTGGTCTAATTGAGGCCATCACTTGCCTATGAACATTGGTACTGTTGGAAGTGCGACGCTGGTTCCTGTTCGCTCGTGGTATTGTTGCCAGCACAAAGATCCTGGAGTTGCTGGTTCCCGAAGGGACTCCATACACTGGACACCAATTTGGAAATACTTCACTTCCGGCTATCCAGTCACACGGAGGAGAGACACGTGAGGACGCTATTGCTTTGAACTGGACAGCGGTGCTGGCACATGAGAGCCAATCTCATACCTGCTCATATATTCAGTACTCTTGTGAGTGGGCATTTGTGTGATTTTAAGTTCTATAAATTTTATGTTATTAGGTTAATGCACTGTGTTAATGCACAGGTGTGCGCCTGTGTCTTTTTCTTTTTTTCACAGATTTATTTAGGGAGTAGTGATCCCTTTGAAATGGGCTGCAAACACCTGGATGTCATTGCTTTTGGAACGGGACTTTGTTTTTTCAGAGGTTTTTTAAAGATTTTTTCATATTATCTTTTTTATACTTTTCATTGATTTCATACATTTTGAGTTTTTTATTATAACTGTTTATTTTATATCTTTATTAAATAGTATTGTGTTTACTAAATAATATATGTACTACCTTATCTCCTCTGAGATTATAGGTTTTTAGTATTGCTATTGGCCATCAACATACCACCCCACTAGATACATTCATGGTAGGGTTAATCAGTTTTTCATTATAATAGCCTTTGTTCAGGATATATTAGAGGTGCTACTTCATTGTTAATTGTCTTTTTTGATTTTTTATATATATATATATATATATATATATATATATATATATATAAATAAATATATATAAAGCAACTGTAAATATTACTGTATGTTTATTTGCATGTCTTAGACTGGTCTGCAATCCTGTCTTTCCCCATTGTCACCCAGCATACAGCGCTTCCACTGCAGCAAGGGATTCTGGGAAATGACATGCAAATGAGCACTCAGTGCCACCTTTTGTCTCAAGCTCGTATTACACAAGCCAATCCTCAAGCCAATGCATGCTGTTTTAAATACAGCTTTTAGACAGAGGCTGGGATGAGATGCAAAGCCATTAGACCCACTCACATACATTTTTTTTTTTTTTTTGCAAAGATAACGATTCACATATTAACAAACAGTAAGTATCCCTTTACAAAAGGTAATAAACAAAAAACATCACTATACATTCCTTATAATGCCAAGACAAAACAAACTACACAATGGCAAAATAAAATTTCCATTTTGTACTAAGTAACATTCAAAAGGAAACACAAAAACAACCACCCGAAACATTACATTTTATACTTTCTGTATTTCCCTTTCTTTAAGGACTCTTTCTACTTGCTCTAACATACCCCGTGCCTCTGCATTGCTCTTTGCGATGCCCTTTAGAAATTCACAGAGTTTTTCTACTGTAGCGAAACCAAGTTCTTCCCTATACTTCCTCATAGGCTCTGTTTCCACTCCTCTTACTCCCTGTCCCTGACCCCCTTTACTTTCCCAATTCTCTCCACTTCCACTCTTGCTTCTACTTTCCCCCATTACCTTATGTTCAGGTGCTTTCACCTCCCCTCCTAAGTCCTCCTTTTTTTTTGGTTCTTTCTTTCCAACAGCTGTGCTCTTCCCTACTTCTCCTTCACTCACACTCTCCTTCTCCCTCACCTCTCCCCTAGCCTCTTTTATTTTAACCCACTGTACATGCTCCTTTTTTAATTCTTCATATTGCTCTTTTGTCAGATGTTTTCTCTGGTACATCATTTTTTCCAATCTTTCTATAATCTGTTCATCACTACTACCCCCATGCTGCTTCCGGAAAATACCCACCCAAAACCGAACATCTCCCACTGCATCCTCAAAATCTTCCATTTTCTCTTTTAGGGTTACTTTCCCTGATATTTTTCCAACTTTACCCCCTACACCCTTCTTTCTAGGCTCCACTTTACTTTGGCAATCATTATCTTTCTTTGTTTCTTTCCCTTACGAAGCCACGTTTTCACTTCCACTAACAACAACCCCTTTACACTTACTCTTTCCCTCTTTGCCTTTTCCACTCGCACCACCAGGGCCTGCCTTCTCCTCTGTTTCTAGCGCTTCCTTATCTAACTTCTTATTTTCCTCTTTCCCTTTACTCACGGTCTTTTCCTCTTCCCCACTCCCGTCAATACTGGCCAAATCCAGCACACAAACCTTTGCCTTCACCACCCTATCTTGCCATAGCTCACTCTTCCCCTCCCCTTCAACTGTACAAACATCATTGTCACTTTGTAAACTACGTTTTTGCGCCCCTTTCTTGGGTCCGGTCGTGTCCATTATTTCCGCTTCCACCTCCCCCTCTATTGGGCCACTCTCTACCATTTTTTCCCTTCTTAAATCCTCCTCATACATTGCTGTTATAGCCGGATCAATCCCTCCCTCTTGGGAACTCTCCATCTCACAAATTCCCTGACCCTCCACTGTCTCTTCCTTTTCTTCTAGCACAATACCCCTTTTGCTGCCAGGGCATATGACCTTTTTGTGCCCTGCCTTGCCAAGTGTCCTTCCTCTCCGCATAGATGGCATCTGTTAGGGACTCCACAGTTGGCTGCAGTATGTCCCTCTTCCCCACAATTGCGGCACACAATTCCCGTTTTCGTGCAACCCTCCTTTGTATGTCCATAAGTGTGGCAATGCCTGCAATATAGAGGCTGTCCCGGGTAAAACAAAAAACCTCTGTCCCCTCTGATATTGAACATGGCCGGTGGGTGCGTCACTCCTCCTGCACATGATGGATCCCGTCTGAACCGTACCCAGAAACGTCTCTTCCCGTTAAACATGCCATACGGGTTTTTAAGTTCTTCACCTCCTCTGATCATTTCACAATAACTTTTCAAAAAAGTCACAATCTCCTCTTTCCTTGCATACGGATTGTACATGTGAATTACAAGTGGTCTCTCCTCCAGCATAAAACTTGGAATTACCTTGATGCCATATAAGACCGGATCATCAGACTTCTCCTTGCACTTTTCAAAAGTGCACCAAACATCCGCTTCTTGATGACAGGTCAGGTCATAAATCCCCTGTGCAGGGAAATCCTGAAGGCAGAAGATCCTCTCAGCATCCAGACCAATCAATTGCTTCAGCACCTTCTCCACTATCCACTGCAGGTTTACTCGACATCTCTCGGTCTCCTCGATCAGGAACCGGATGGAATTGTGCATTCCAGCTTGCGACATCATCTCCGCTCTTCCAAGCTCAGGTGCGGCACCCCAAAAGCAGCAAGGGACTTTAGCCAGTAAAGGCGATGTCCCAGGGCAAAGGTGCCGGCCCCTCACTTCTGCATCTGCTCGCTCAGAACCGCTTGCTCAGGATCACTCATCTCAGCTCGAGATGGCGTGCCCCCCCAAAAGCAGCAGGAGTCTTTAGTCCCCGAAGGGACGATGACTCAAGGCCAAGGGGACACAGTCTCAGCTACACAGCTGTTTCGACCTTGATGGGTCTCATCAGTGTGAGGCTGGTCTTAATGGCTAGAGCAGGTTTGAGACTAGACTAGGTAATCACCACTGTCATTAAGTTATGGTGGGTAAAAAAAGTGACAAAAACCCTCCACAGTAAAGCATAAAGCAACTGTAAATATTACTGTGTGTTCATTTGCATGTCTTAGACAGGTCTGCAACTCTGTCTTTCCCCATTGTCACCCAGCATACAGCGCTTCCACTGCAGCAAGGGATTCTGGGAAATGACATGCAAATGAGCACTCAGTGCCAACTTTTGTCTCAAGCTCGTATTACACAAGCCAATCCTCAAGCCAATGCATGCTGTTTTAAACACAGCTTTTAGACAGAGGCTGGGATGAGATGCAAAGCCATTAGACCCACTCACATACATGTTTCAACCTTGATGCGTATCATCAGTGTGAGGCTGGTCTTAATGGCTAGCAGGTTTGAGACTAGACTAGGTAATCACCACTGTCATTAAGGTTATGGTGGGTAAAAAAAGTGACAAAAACCCTCCACAGTAAAGCATAAAGCAACTGTAAATATTACTGTATGTTCATTTGCATGTCTTAGACAGGTCTGCAACCCTGTCTTTCCCCATTGTCACCCAGCATACAGCGCTTCCACTGCAGCAAGGGATTCTGGGAAATGACATGCAAATGAGCACTCAGTGCCACCTTTTGTCTCAAGCTCGTATTACACAAGCCAATCCTCAAGCCAATGCATGTGGTATTTACCTAGTCTAGTCTCAAACCTGCTCTAGCCATTAAGACCAGTCCGGAGTGCCAGCTAACTAGTCAGAAGGGACAAAAACCAGCCCCTTTGGTTCCTCTACCCTTGGTGTCAGTTCCCTTTGAGAGGATTGGGTTAGACTTGGTAGGACCTCTAGAACCTTCTGCGAAAGGACACAGGTTTATTCTTGTAATAGTTGACTATGCAACCAGGTATCCAGGTATCCTGAGGCGTTCCCCCTGAGAACAGCAACGGCAAAGCAAGTAGCCAACAAGTTGTTGGAGAAGTTCTCACGGGATGGACTTCCCCAGGTTTTGTTGACAGACCAAGGTACAAATTTTATGGCTAAACTGATGCAGGAGGTCTTAAAATTACTAGAGGTCAAGCCGGTTCGGACATCGGTCTACCATCCACAGACTGACGGATTGGTGGAAAGATTTAACCGAACTCTAAAAGGGATGCTGAGAAAGTTTGTAGATTCAGAGAAGAGAGCCTGGGATGAACTTCTCCCTTTTCTGCTGTTTGCAGTGCAGGAAGTTCCCCAGACCTCCACGGGATTCTCTCCATTTGAACTGCGGTATGGCCGCCAACCCCGGGGTATCCTAGATCTCCTAACGGAGTCTTGGGAGGAACAGTGGTCCCCTTGTAAGAATACCCTGCAATATGTACTAGACCTTAGGAAGCGCCTAGATGTGGTCGGCCATTTTGCTAGGGAGAATCTTAGATCAGCCCAGGACAGTCAGGAGAGACATTACAATCAGAATGCTCGCATGAGAGTGTTTCACCCGGGAGACCAGGTGATGTTATTATTACCCAGTTGCGAGAGTAAACTCCTGGCCAAATGGTAGGGCCCATTCGAAGTACTCCGTCACACGGGTGATGTGGATTACGAGATCGCTCAACCAGGGTCCAGGAAGGGTAAACAAATTTACCATGTGAACTTGCTGAAACCCTGGAAGATGCAGTGGGCTCTATTCATCCACCTGGTGGAGGAGGAAACAGACTTGGGTCCTCAGCCCCCACGGGAGAACATCGTGGGTGATTATAAAATCCCAATGGGTAAACAGTTGTCCTCTGAACAAAAAGGGGACTTGTTAGCAATAATCACACAATTCCATGATGTTTTTTCTGATCTACCAGGGCAAACTAATTTAATTTCACATGCGATCGAGACAGCACCTGCGGTAAAAGTACGCTCCCATCCTTATAGGTTGCCTGAAAGTCGTAGGGCCCTGGTAGAGAAGGAGGTACAAGAAATGTTACACTTAGGAGTGATTGAGGAATCATGCAGTGAGTGGTGTAGTCCACTAGTTATGGTCCCTAAACCGGATGGGAAGGTAAGATTTTGTGTGGACCTCCGAAAGGTCAATGCGGTATCCTAGTTTGACCCACATCCGATGCCAAGGGTGGACGAGTAAATTGACGCCCTTGGTAATGCGAAATATATATCCACGCTTGACTTAACAAAAGGATACTGGCAAATACCCTTAGAGGAAAAGTCCAAGTGCAAAACAGCCTTTGCCACTCTCATGGGTTTATACCAGTTTGTGACAATGCCATTTGGACTGCATCGAGCCCCAGCCACATTTCAGAGACTCATGGATAAGGTGCTGAGACCCCATAGGGCTTATGCCGCAGCCTACCTAGATGACATTGTCATTTATAGTAAACACTGGCGGGCCCATCTAAATAGGCTGAAAGCTGTCCTCAAATCTCTAAGAGAGGCAGGACTCACAGCCAACCCTAAGAAATGTGCCTTAGGTAAGGCGGAATCCAAATACTTAGGGTATGCAGTGGGAGGTGGAAAAGTAAAGCCACTAGCCAACAAGGTAGTTGCCCTGAAAGAAGTTCCGACCCCCCAAACAAAAACGCAGGTACGCTCTCTTCTGGGTCTAGCAGGGTACTACCGGTGATTCATACCCAACTACTCGGAAGTTGCAGCCCCATTAACGGACCTCACAAAAAAGTCCGCCCCTACACAAGTGGTATGGTCAAGGGAGTGTCAGAGAGCCTTCGAGGACATAAAAAGGGGTCTATCAGAGGGTCCCATTCTTAGAAGCCCAGACTTCAACAGGCCTTTTGTAGTACAAACCGATGCATCAGAGATAGGGCTAGGGGCAGTGTTGTCACAACAGTTTTTGAGGGAGTGTTACATCCGATCCCTTTTCTGAATAGGAAATTGTTTCCGAGGGAAAAAAAACTACTCAGTGATTGAGAAGGAGTGCCTCGCAGTAAAGTGGGCAATTGAGGCATTGAGGCATTACCTGGCAGGAGTCCATTTTACTCTGGTGACGGACCATGCTCCATTAAAATGGTTAAATAGCATGAAGGACTCCAATGCTAGATTGACCAGGTGGTATATGGCCCCCCAACCCTTCTCATTTGAGATTCAGCACAGGCCTGGAAAAGAAAATGCAAATGCTGACTTCTTTTCTAGAGAAGGGGTGGAGGATCGGGCTTCAGCCGTGCATGGCCCCAGCCACACACTAACAGGGGAGGAATGTGACAGGGTGAATGAACGTCACCAGCCATATGCCTGGTTGCTAAGATGTCATCGTTTGTCAAGGATACCACGGCCTTTATCACTAAACTAGGCACGATCTCTTTTGATATCTCTGACATGTTTTTGGTAACGATGGATGTCTCCAGTCTCTATATCAATATCCCACATGTGGAGGGACTGGAGGCCATTCGGGAACATTTTTCTAATCTAGATGGATATGATGGTCCTCCAAATGAATTTGTTCTCCTTTTGATCGACATCATTTTACATAAAAACTTTTTTCGGTTAGAGTGGGATTTTTTCCTTCAACAAACAGGGACAGCTATGGGTTCAAATATGGCTCCGGCCTATGCCAACCTATTTATGGATAGCTACGAACAACTACATCTACTTAACAATGCTCCCTTTTCTAACAAAATCGTCCATTACACCCGCTACATTGATGACATCTTCCTAATCTGGGGTGGACAGGAGGACGAACTGGCACACTTCATCTGTCACTTGAATACGATACCGTTCACGATACGGTTCACTGTTAACTACAGCATGGATCAAATTCCTTTCCTAGACACAGTGGTCTATAAGAAAGATGGTAGACCAGCGACTGAGATTTTTCAGAAACCAACAGACAAAAATACACTATTGTGTGCCATGAGTCACTTAAACGTGGCCTGCCATATTCACAGATGCTAAGAGTCAAACGCATTACCAGTGACCTCATGCTGGTCGAGGAAGCATTGTGTAAAATGGCTAAGAGGTTTCTGGATAGGGGATACTCGAGATCAGAAGTCAATGTGGCCCTAACTAAGGTAAGGCAGTGGACAGAGCATCCCTTCTCTTATCATCTGCTGGAAAAACTGAAAAGATGTGTCTCAACATCAGCAGTACTTATGCTACTTCATCCAATCAAATTAAACGTAATATAAAAAGGAATTGGAATATTCTGGCCAATGACCCTAAAATTGGAAATATCTGTCATATAACCCCTAGGATGTGTTATCGCCGTGGCAGGAACTTGAGGGACTCGCTTGTTCAGGCTGATCCTACTACTAAATATACTAATTCAACAACATGGCTCCAGAGAAAACTGGTGTCTATAAATGTCATGGGTGCATTAACTGAGGTTTTCTACAGACTGGTCAATTTTTTGCGCATCCACACAGTGGGAAACCTATTGGCATTAAAACTGTTATTACTTGTGAGTCGCGATTTGTTGTCTATTTTATTAAATGTCCCTGTGGACTTTATTATATAGGCAAAACAAGCCGTATGCTTAAAGAACGCATGGCTGTACACAGGTCAACAATCCGAAAGGCACTCTTGGACCAAAATACTGAGGATGACCTTAAACTCCTCCCTGTGGCGAGACATTTTAAACAACATCGACATAGTCTTTCGGCACTTAAATGTATGCCGATCTTACAAGCAAATACAGTACATCGACCCGTGGTTGGGACCGTAACAGACTGCTGCTACAATTGGAGGCCAAAGCCATCTATGATCTTAGGACAATGTCACCTTATGGCCTAAAGGAGGACTTTAGACTGGGATGCTTCATTTAATTTTTGTCATGTAATTTCTGTCATGCATTTTTTCCTCTACTTCCCTTGCCTTGCTCCTATCTTCCTTTGTTATTGATGTAACTATGGCCCTGACTATACTCATTTGTCTTTATTGTTCATTATTTTTCTATTTGTCTGTATTTTCTTCCTCATTCCCTACCTTTTCCTTCTCTTTTGTCCTGGTGTGTTTTCCTTTGTCCTTTTCCCATTGTATGTTGCCTCTCATTCCTTTCCCTTTTTGCCTACACACTCCTTTTCTTCGATACACTCTTTGTATTCCCTTGTGGTTTATTTTTATTATTAGCACTCTGGTGGATTGCACATTTTTTGAGCCCTTTCTGGTTGTATCAGCTATTCTATGATTGCCTGCTCACTTCCATATGCCATTCTATTATCTGACAGAGTGTTTTGGGCATACTCTGTACCATGCCAGCTTATCTGGCTACTGCGCGGCCGATACTGACAGCGCACGCATGCGCAATGGACTCTCTCTCTCACGTGATTCCCCTGCCTATACCAGACGCTCCGTGTCTTGGTGCTTGGCGCTACGCATGCGCAATAGCTGCTTGTCGACTCAGGTTGGTTTCCCTGACTACAGGAGACGCTGCCTGCCTGTCAGTAACAGGTGATTCAGGGCGCAGTGATGACATCATCTTGCTATTTTATATGAAGTTGTATTCAAATGAGCCAGAGAGGTGGGGCAGGCTATCAGCCTATCACATATGGTGTTTGGTGTGGGTGTGGGTATTTAAAGGTGGATTTTGTCACTTAGGGGTGAGCACTCCCTTGAGAAAGGTCCTGTTGTAAGGACCGAAACGTCGGTTGAATGTGCCTGTCTTTAATACATCTTTTGGACTTTATATTGAGTGCTGTCTCCTTTCTTGCTGCGTGGTCTTGCATTCTCTGGTCTGCCTGGTAAGGACCACCAGTTTTTGATTCATTTTTTTATGGGACTAAGCACCTACATTCAATATTTCTGTGAGTGCCATCTGACTCATATTATGCTGGGTGATAATGGTGAAAGGCGGGGTTGCAGACCTGCCTAAGACATGCAGTTGAGCATACAGTTGTATTTGCATATTTGCTTTCCTGTGGAGGGTTTTTGTCACTTTTTTTACTCACCATAACTTAACTCAGTATTATGGTATAGCCTATCCCATAGCCTCTTTGCATACCCAGTTAAAATCAACCCCACACTGATGAGACCCATAAAGGTCGAAACAGCTGTCTGTGGGTGGTTTTCTGGGTATGCACCTTAACCCTGGCTGTGCTCAAAGCTGTGACCATGCAGTAAGCTTAAGCCTATAGGGAACCATGTTAAAAATGGTTATTGAGGCAAAAAGTGACACTGTGTGCTCATTTGCATGTCATTTCCCAGAATCCCTTGCTGCAGTGGAAGTGCTGTATGCTGGGTGATAATGGGGAAAGGCGGGGTTGCAGACCTGCCTAAGACATGCAGATGAGCATACAGTTGTATTTGCATATATATATATATATATAGATATATATATATATATATATATATATATATATATATATATATATATATATATATATATATATATATATATATCTATATATATATATGTGTGTGTGTGTGTGTGTGTGTGTGTGTGTGTGTGTGTGTGTGTGTGTGTGTGTGTGTGTGTGTGTGTGTGTGTGTGTGTGTGTGTGTGTGTGTGTGTGTGTGTGTGTGTGTGTGTCTGTGTGTGTCTGTGTGTGTATATATATATATATATATATATATATATATATATTATTATATACCGATTATATATATATACACTCTTTCTTCACTTGCTTTCACAGTAACCTTTTGACACCTCTAGCCATAAAACACATCCACACCGGGGGAAGGAACAGCACAGATAACATTCCAAGAAACACTGTTTTTAAATATACCTTTTGCTTCATTCATTGTAACATCGCCGGAAGAAGAGATCAGTGTATCTCGAAAGCTCGCACAAATAAAAGCATTTCGTTAGCCACAGAACGGTATCATCTATTTATTTTTTGATTATTGAAGCTCGGCTAACACGGTACTGATACCTCTACATGTATATATATATATATATAGTATACACAAAGAAGCGAATATCGCGTCACTACCAATAAATAAAGCAAAGTCTAAACCTACCTAAGTCAGAGAAATATATCTGAAATAGTTATAACAGAAATGTAAGCTGTAGGTGGTGCTAGAGGAAGGAGATAGATATGGAAACACAAAAAAGAAAACCTCTAAAGTAGCACTCAGACAAATGTTTGCAAAGAATAAAAGGGGTACTTTAATTAAATTTGAAAAAAATAACAGACATACAAACAACTAACTGGAGCACCTGCCTGACTAATGAATAATAGGAGAACCAATGGACAAAGAAAAATAAAAAATAAAAATAAAAACATAGAATGCAACATGTAATAATAGACCCAAAATAATGTAATGCCCCTAAGAAACTGGCTCACTGTGGGAACATAAGTTCCCACAGTAAAGCGATATAGACCGGCCGGTCACCACATGTATAAGAAACTATAGAGCATCACAGGTCTACACATATAAACATGAAAAAATTACACAAAGAATAACATAAGTGTTATGCTGATAGCAGTAAAAAATGTCACTAGCAAGATATAAACCTATTGCAACTCGGTTGATGCTAGGGCAAAGGAGACATAAATGTATGTATATTTAGTGACCCAAATACATATATCAAAGCAGATGGGAAACAAAAACAGGGAGGGATATAATAACCCAAGATACTCAGCTCCTTGATGTAAAGATACTGCATACAAAGATCAGCACAGCACTGTCCACTGGAAAGGTCCAAAGATATAGGACTAAATTGGTTGTCCAAAATAGGGCAGGGGCAGGCAGGATCAACAGCAGCAAAAATTAAAATTAGCCCACTAACGCGTTTCGGCAACTAAGCCTTCCTCACGAGTGGTGAAGGCTTAGTTGCCGAAACGCGTTAGTGGGCTAATTTTAATTTAGTCCTATATCTTTGGACCTTTCCAGTGGACAGTGCTGTGCTGATCTTTGTATGCAGTATCTTTACATCAAGGAGCTGAGTATCTTGGGTTATTATATCCCTCCCTGTTTTTGTTTCCCATCTGCTTTGATATATGTATTTGGGTCACTAAATATACATACATTTATGTCTCCTTTGCCCTAGCATCAACCGAGTTGCAATAGGTTTATATCTTGCTAGTGACATTTTTTACTGCTATCAGCATAACACTTATGTTATTCTTTGTGTAATTTTTTCATGTTTATATGTGTAGACCTGTGATGCTCTATAGTTTCTTATACATGTGGTGACCGGCCGGTCTATATCGCTTTACTGTGGGAACTTATGTTCTCCTCTTCCTTAATGTCTAAAGCACTTATTCCCATGATCTGTTATTTATATTATCTGTTATTTATTGGATTACCACATGTATTACTGCTGTGAAGCGCTATGTACATTAATGGCGCTATATAAATAAAGACATACAATACAATACAATACAGTGAGCCAGTTTCTTAGGGGCATTACATTATTTTGGGTCTATTATTACATGTTGCATTTTATGTTTTTTTTTTTTTCTTTGTCCATTGGTTCTCCTATTATTCATTAGTCAGGCAGGTTCTCCAGTTAGTTGTTTGTATGTCTGTTATTTTTTTCAAATTTAATTAAAGTACCCCTTTTATTCTTTGCAAACATTTATCTGATTGCTACTTTAGAGGTTTTCTTTTTTGTGTTTCTATATATATATATATATATATATATATATATATATATATATATACATATACATGTAGAGGTATCAGTACCGTGTTAGCTTCAGTTACTTCAGTTTGAGGCTAAAATGATATATGAATTAAGAACAATGTCACCTTATGGTCTTAATGAGAACTTTCGACTTGGGTGTTTCATCTAATGTGTCTTTGGATTAAGCAGCTTTTTTTCTAACATTTTTTCAAACATTTTTTGGTATCATTCGTTTTTTGTATATGCCAGTTGTGTACTTTGTGGTACTTCCACATTATCTCTTTGTATGTCTCTAACATGATTTGTTATTTCACTTTAATTTTCCTGGTGTTCAGTACCTCTTTTTGGTTTTGCATGTTTTTGGTATTGCACAGTTTATTATTTAGTTTTTTCTTCCTTCCCCTGTTTGTTTTTCCCTTTCCCCCTTTTTTGTGGTTCCTGATATGTCTGGCCTCTTTCACTTTCCTCCCCTTGTCCTTTTCTATGTTCACGCCTACACTGGTGCTTTTTGTATATGATTGTCCTCCACTTCTGGTGTAGTGGTTGCCTTGACAACCGAGGACGCGATCATATCAGTGCCGCGAGGATCAGCAGTACTCCCTGACAACAAACATTCATTTAGCTAAGGCCACAGAGCTACTCGCGCAACGCATGCGCAATGACATTGTTTTGTTTTAACTGGTATCCTGGATATGGGCGACGCTACTGGCCGCTGGTGGCGGGCGATGCCGGGTCGCATATATGACGTCAGCACTCTACCTGACTAGGAGTGTCTATAGCTGCTCAGATTCGCGGTCTAAACCTATCAGGACACTGATTGTTACTTGGTGGTGGGTATATATGTATGTATGTTATCACTATGTTTTGAGCACTCCCTTGATAAAGGTCCTGTTTCTAGGACCGAAACGTTGGTGTCTGTGCCAGTTCTCTATGTAGCCCATGTTTCTCCCCCCAGACACAGATCGTGCCTCTAAGGTGTAATGAGGGCTGGCTACATGTGTATGGTTGTGCATACCTGCTTGTAACAGGAGGGCCTGAGTCTCCCGCATTGGTGTGGGGAATAACAGGGCCAGGCTTCTGGGGTATATGCCTCCATTCTTTATTGGTTGTGGTGCAGCGCCTCCATCTCCATAAGTCCCAGGGATGTGGGATAGTACCCTTACAGAGAAAACCCTGGTCCCAGGGCGAATGATCCAGCTCTCACACAGTCTCTCTGTGTAAAACAGCAATGTCTTCATTGTCTCTTAGCTCATACACAGCAGCAGTTCATTAGCAGCAGTACTTCCACATATTAACAAGGTCTCTTCCTCTCTCCTTCTCCTCCAGACTGTATCCCGGCAGGATGGTCTGGATGGGGCCTCAATACCCCTGCCTCCACCCCCCCAGGGTAGGCCCTATGGGTGAGGCTAGATGTCTTTCCCCTCACCCCCTGAACAGGGTGAGGGGCATTGGTCTGTCCGCTCTACTCAGAGGGGCTCTGAGTATCTCTTCCAAGCACTCTTCTCACTCTAATCATGGCTTCTCCAGTCAGACATTTCTCTTGCTAAGTCTTACTCCAATTCAGACCAGCACTTCACTCCTCAGCTCCCAGGACATAACTCCACACTGCCACTCTGATCTCCAGATTCTGACACATCAGCCAGACACTCCAACTCCACAGACTGACAGCCTCTCCTGCTCACAGGCAGAACTCTCAGACTGAACACCTTCAAGAACTGAACACACATTCACACAGGACAGCCCACTAAATAGATACAGCCCTGCCCCTTATGATGTCAGCAGGACCTCCCCTCTGTCTCAGGCCTGCCACAGAGTCAGGGGTCTACCTCTATCACAGCCAGGCAGGGCTTGATGTGGGGGGAAAACCCATGGTTACTACTGGTGCCTGCCCTTACCAGGGCTTACTCCAGTAGGAGAAGGATAAGTAGCCCTCTCTTACTTACGGGAGCAACATCTACAATACACTTTTTTTGATATTTTCACTGAGTGCGCTGTCTCTTCTTTGCCACATGGCCCTGGGACACTGGAACTGCCTGGTAAGGAGCATATATATATATATATATATATATATATATATATATATATATATATATATATATATATATATATATATATATATATATATATATATATATATATATATATATATATATATATATATATATATATATATAGGCACTGTACCGTGTATCTGTGTTAATAGATGTAACACTGAGCTCTTTCTGTGTTTCATGTTCTGTCTCTGGTTTTAAATATATATTGCCATGATCAGTAGCACTCCTCTTTGACACCTATACGCATATATATGTAGCCCTTCTAAGATTAGGGGCTATATATCTATCCTCCTGTGTGTAATCCCTGCTAAGGGCAGGTGCCAGGAGTAATCATAGATTTTCCCTACTTCTGACACTGTGCTGAGTAAGTGAAGGTAGGTCACGTGACCCTGTGTCCAATCAAGAGACACAGGGGCGGTGCCTACTGGAATCTACAAAAGAGCAGTGTCACTTCCTATTTAGTGTGGACACAGTGGGACCGAGTGTCTAGTCTAGTGATTAGTGAGGAGAGGAGAGTGAGCAGCCTATCAGTAGACCTGATAGTGAGGTGGACCAAATAGCTCTTACCCTGCTTAGGGGGTAAGGGAAGAGCTAGCCCCACTCTGGATGGCCCTGGGTCCAGAGTGGAGGCAGGGACCATCCTAACGGCGAACAGCAAGCTGGCTGTGTACATTGATTGTATCTGTCTGCTGCTGCTGAGAGAAATAAAGAGCTGCTGCTAATTGGAAAAAGGAACTATTGTGTGAGACTGGAATCTCTCATCCCTGGGAGGGGATTCTGCGGTAGGGATTCCACCCTGTATCCCTGGGGCTTACTGCAGATGGAGGTGCTGCACCAGTAGAAGGAGAACAAAGGCATTCACCCCAGAAACTTGTCCTGTTGTTCTCCATGTCACTGCGGGAGACTCAGGCCCTCCTGTTGCCAGCAGGTATGCACCACACCGAGACATGTAGCCAGACCCCAGAACACCTTAGGGGACCTGATCTGCGATTGAGTGGGGATCCATGGGTTACATATATATATATTGTGGTTATTTTGGGGGATCAATATGAGCTTATTGGGGTTCTGTTTGTAATATAACATTTAATCTTATAAATAAATTTGTGTCACCATTCCTTTTAATTCATTTGTTTTCATGTTGGAGGCAGGTAGTGCAGAGTGGTACTGTGCACTACAGACAATTCAACTAAGATGATATCAGAAAAAGAATGTTAAAGCTAAAAAAAATAAACATGGTTTACATGTCTATGATATATAGTGAGATAAAAAATATAGATATACTGTTAACTGCACTACATTTGTCAATTAGACTGCTACATTTTAATGTTCAGTAAGCAACAGATATTTTATTACCAGTGACACATATCACAAATTATTGTTATGTTATTAGAAAACTCAACCACCATGACAGTCCTGCTTAGCAAACCAAAAATTAATTTGAAACATTAAGACCTAATGCCGTTGTGACAGTACATCATATATTTCAATGAAAAAGTCATATCACATATTATATGCAAACCTTTAAATTATTATTGCATTGATATAGAAGTATCCTAGTGTTACAAATGTCCTTTCAAATATGTCTCTTTAATAAATGGAAATAGATTTTAACATCTATAAGTAGAGTAACTGCTCTCATGTCGTTTCCCTGTAGGAGTACTCATGGCTCTTAGTTAATTTAGCATTGTATGCCCAATATTTTTTTATTGAATAATCACATACTCTACAGTTAATGTACAACACAACTGATCTGGGTGAAATATTTGCACATGGATTCATATTTGGTTGGAGGATAGGCAACAGAGGTGTCATAAATGGAACCTTTTCCGTTTGGACTATAGTTGTAAATTGAGAACCTCAAGGTTCACTGTTTTTTAACTTGTTTATTAACTTGAGATTGGCATAGAGAGCAAAATCTCCATCTTTGCGGACAACACTGCATTATGAAAAGCAGTTACTGTAAATCGGCATAGGATGCAATTTCTATACTGAATTACTTGTATAAAGTGGAAGCTTGGCCAGATAAATTACAGATGAGGTTTAATACAGACAAATGTAAGATTATGCATTTGGAAAGCAAGCAAAATCATGTTACATACGAAATAAATAGGACAACATTAGGTAAACCCTGAACGGAGAAGAATTTAAGAGTGCTTGAAGACACCAGGCATAGCAATAGTGCTCAATGTCAGACGGTAGCTGCAATATATGTAGATTCAATATATAAATATAAAGATAGGATGAGTATTTCTGTTGACAAACTGTAACATATGTTGAACTCAATGGACATATATTTTTTTCAACCTCATTTACTATGTCATTATGTAACAAATATCAACAATGTCAGTTTAGTCATTTGCTGGATTAGAGTGTATAGTTATATTTGTATTTAAACCATTTTAAACTTAGATATAACATTTCCTTGTTACACAAAACAGAATATTCCAAAATAACAAAGCAAGACAGGGGGATTCGTTACATCTATAATTAACTGTAATTTAACCTGGTATGCTGCAGACAGGTTTACAGTTAACATCACAAGGTAAACAGTAGTCACGAAAACCACAATAAGGGTGGTGGAAAGAAACAAAACATACATGCATAAGTTCTTATGGAGGGAAAAGTTTATCCCCCCCCCCCCATAAGAACTTATGCATGTATGTTTGTTTGTTTATACATACAAATGCATGTCTGCATTGTTTTGCTCAGCAATGGTCAAGTATCAACATTTTATTCTGAAACTGTGGATGCAATTGGGCTTAAAACAGTTACCTCCTCCCTCCCCCCTCCAATATATATATTTTAAAGCTTACATGAACCAGGGGTTCTATTAGAGCTCATCCCTGATTTGCCAACATATGGGGACCTTCCAATTCTCAAAATACTTGTAGTTTTTTGTGCTGGTCTTGAAATAAACTGACAATAGTGTCCTAATTTTGCAACTTTCTATTGCCAACCTTGACCACGTGGCCATTTTCTGGCCACCAGGTACTTATTTATCACCTGAATGTCAGGGTAATATGTACAGTATCACTTCTGCAGGATCCCCTGGTTCAGAAAAGTTTTTTTTTTTTTTAAAGTTATTTTTTTATCAGACTTCTCTGTTTTTATTTGTAACAATCTGTTAATGTACTATAATTCTGATAATATGACAAAAAATTATAATTTCTAACACTGCATTTCTGGATTGGAGAATTATACCTTTACAGACTTCACCACTGAAAAAAATGTGTTATGCCTACAGTACCTGAAATGTTCCCAAATGTATGGTCCACATCAGGTCCAGACAAAGAGGGATACATTGGGCCATTGAGTCTTTCCCATTCAGCATCATCTTTCAGATCTTGAATCCAATAGCAAAACCCATCTTCGAAGTTGCAGTCGATTTTTTCTTCATCTTTAAATAAAAAAGGTGTTATTAAAATACTAGTGTACAATATTTATAAGATTTAAGTCTTTTGTCATGCTAAATTATGTACTTTTTCAACCCTGAACAAGCTCTTAATTCTATGTAACACTACGTTTTAATCATTGCCTCCTAACGTTGAATTATCTAATACCGTCAATGGGAAAAGATTCACTAAAGGCATATGGCCAAATATGTTTAGTGACCTACTGTACTCATTACTCAGCCATATCGTCAGCTGTAAAACAGTGATAAGAGGCTTTTTGCTGTACCATAGCAATATTTCTGCAATATTTTAAACATGGTAAATGCACATGCAAATGAGTAATAATCACAAAAAGACTTATTTATGTTTTATTTCCTAGAGTTGTGCAATATTCCAATATGATCATAATTATGAAAAGTGGAAATGACGATAAGTTGATATTTAAATGTATTATTGCAGTCATTGATGTTTGATGATTGACGGACAGCTAATGATGCAGCAGCTTTAAAGAAGACAGAGCTGCTAGTGTAAACAGAATGTGGCACCCCTTCTTGCCTCCTTCCCTGAGGTTTGCAACACTCCACAATCCGTGTTTACCCCATTGTTTCAACTCCCTTTCTTATCCCCATCTCTTATGTCTGGGGATAAGGGGAAGTTTTCTTTGTTTTTTTATGTCGTTTATTATATAAGAATATCACTTGTGAGCACATTCACATGTCTTAGACAGGTCTGCAACCCTGCCTTTCAACCATTATCATCTAGCATACAGTGCTTTCACTGCAGCAAGGGATTCTGGGAAATGACATGCAATTGAGCACACAATGTGTCACCTTTTGCCTGAAATCCATTTACATGGAACTTATATAAGCAAATGGTCTGTGACAGGGCTACTAAAAGCTCAAAACAGAGAGACACAAAAAATATAAAAAATAAAGTTAATAGTAATGTGGACAACTGAGGAAAACTGTGAGGGAGAATAAAAACGTGGGTGTCAATAAGTGTTGCTTGAAGAGGTGACCAAGGACAGCATGAGGCAATATCGGAGCTCCAATGGACACCGCTACCTGGTATGCATATGAACCAGAGAGAAAAATGTAAATACCACTGTGAATCCCTCTTGTAGCGCTCCGTTTTCAATGCCTTAGTCCAGCAAGCAGCATCGGCGTCATTCGTCTCCAATTCAGCTGCGTCTCCTCTCACAAACTCTGTGGAGCTCTCGAGTGCCGGTAGTGCATGTGATCACTTCCTGTCCGTCCGGTGCAGGCTTCCTTCTCTCCGCTAAGTCCGCGGAAGATGCAATAGCACACACAGACTCCCATATGGCGTGCCCTCCTTCTCTCAGTGCGTCAATCCAATCAAAGAGCAATGCAGATAGAAAAATGGATTGGCAACAGACTGCAACATCCAAAAAGCACCCTCAGCTCACCAGATGTACAAAAAACACACAAAAAACACACAACCTCCTACCTGAAACACGTTTTTTGTATTTTGTTTGTCCTTTTTCATTTTTATGTAGTTTAATAAACGCATTTTAATTTTCCACATCTGGTGAGCTGAGGGTGCTTTTTGGACGTTGCAGTCTGTTGCCAATCCATTTTTCTACCAATATAAGCAAATGCTCTGCTATTCACATAGCTTTTAAGCACAGCATGGGATTAGATGCAAAGCCAGTCAAACCAATCGCAGTCATGTTTGTTTTAGTGGTTTGACTAGCTTTACATCTATTGCATCAAAGAAGTTGTTTGTTTTTGTTTGTTTTATTTGTGTATCCAGTGTTGCTTTCTATGCTTACTATTCAACATACATTTTCCATGATACATATAATTATCACGATAAATGTTATAATACCTGTATTGTGTTAAAATATATTGTTACTTCCCAACCACAGATGTCAACTACCACAAGACGAGAATGAACCACCACATGATGTGGAAGGAGTCCGTATTGAACGCCACGGTGGTGAGATCGGTCTCCCACTCTTTCTGAGTCTGTGCACTCTGCATCTCTTTAGAATTTTAAGAAGTTATATAAAGCTATGTTTGCTATCCCTGTTTTTTTCTCTTCACATTTGCTCTGATTCCCAATTGAGGTGATAAGACAGAGGGGATGTGCAGGAGTCAGTTCTGCTAATCTATTTTGCTATGCCCAATCAAGACAAACTCTTATGAGCTCCAAACATTTGGAGTGGGGATTGTTCAATTTTCTACAGATCACACTTTGTTTCATTTTTCTATTACTCTATTGGTTATTTCTTTAGGCCTAATGTTTGACTGAGGAGTTTTCTCTTTTATGTTTATGTATTTGTTTTTTAGTGTGGTAAGAGATGTGTGCAGAGGTATGTTAATGGAGACAAATGTGGGTGAAATTAAAACCTGGCTTTATTGAGCCTGTTTTTTTAAACTCTGTATAGCATATAAAAACAAAGCAACAAACACCTATCCCTGTGTAAGGGCTAACTTACTTCCCCAATCCCTTTCTACAAGACTGGGAGGAAAATTCCCTTACCAGCTTACCTCACCAAAGTCTCAAGCGGCACCTTAAGCAGGTGTCTTGATCTCAGCATAGCCTTTGTGCTCAAGACATTGTCTCTCACCTGTGTCAGCACCATTGTGTGCTATGGAATCTCTCTTGCAGTTTCTCACAGGAGGCTTTTTCTAGAGTTCTGATTAGCCAGGTGGAGCCTGGTTAATTGCCTGGCTGCAATTAATCTGCTCCCTGCTGGATTCCTCAGATTATTTAGAGGCAGTATAAACAGGGATAAGTCCCTGTTACAAGCGCCCTGTGTATGTTAGGGCCAATTGTGTCCCAGATGTTTGTGAATTTATCCAGGGCATTCAGACCCTGAAGATGTAGAATGGAAAAACTTTGAATTTGTATTTACTTTCCAACGGGACCCTCATTGGAGGGGTCTAGTAGGGCCCTAAAGTACTAAATAGGTTAATATTTAACTTAATATTTAGTAGTATTGTTTATGTATTTAATTTGTAATGTATTTCATATTATAATACCATTTTATAGAAAATATTTTTATTTGCATGTGGGTTTTGTATGTTTATGGAGGAACTTAGAAATTAGTCTGTAGCAGATCTCCTCCATTATCGCCAAACCTCGTATGGAAATTCTTATTGAATAGGGTGTTGAATGGGCAATAATATTTGGTGTTATTATTTTTCTACCACATAATGCCAAATATTATTGCCTATTTAATTACCGTGGAATGAATCCTGATCGATGACCATTACTTTTATTTCTTAAAATTAGTCTTGAGCATTTAAGAATTGATGAAAAACACCATCTTGTGATCAGCAAAGTTACTTTTTATAACATACCTCTGCTGTTTACTACCTGTTTTACATTATAATTCATGTGTTGATTGGAAGCCTCTCTGAAAGCAGAACTATTAGAGCACCAATTCCCATTTATTTATTTTTAAATGTATCTGAACCAGGTCCCCCCCCATCTTTTCTGTGGATACAGCATAGAGGGCCCTTAAGGGCCCTACGGTTCCCGTGCTTTTGTTTAGATGTTTCACATATAAAATTTTAAATATTACGGTGGGGAAAGCAATAAAAGGTCACAATGTTATCTCCCGATGAGGTTGCCATCTTCTATAGGGCGCCAGAGCAAAGCACACCCTGAAAGTTATATTGCAATGGAGTATATTTCAGGAACCAGGGACCCCAAGAAATTAAGTGATCACGGATTTAACTCTGGTTCATGTACTGTAATAAAACGCCCTAACTCCCCCCCCCCCAAAAAAAAAAGCAGTGGGGACTGCTACTTTAGAGTACTGCACCTGTAGATGTACCACTGAAAGATCATTTTATCAAAGTAACTCCAAATACACTAAA
Organism: Ascaphus truei; assembly: GCF_040206685.1. Classification (NCBI taxonomy): domain Eukaryota; kingdom Metazoa; phylum Chordata; class Amphibia; order Anura; family Ascaphidae; genus Ascaphus; species Ascaphus truei. Next base: position 40,107,131 of record NC_134485.1, on the reverse strand, counting down.
ACATTTCTACTGATAAATGACAGCGAATATTGCCAACAAATTGTCTCTTTCTATCATGTTGTATAGTAATGGACTTTATTGAATCAACAATTTCTGTATACAATTAGGTTTTTGAATATTGTGTAAACTGAAATATAATAGTGCTAGCATCGTGTTTTCCTATTTTACCAAATCTTGCCCCACTGAATGAGATCTATTATTATTATTATTTAGTTCTGGTAATGATCCATGCGAGACACAAACATTAACCTTTAACTGTAACGCCTTAAAGTACAAAGCAATGAATATAGATACGTATTCATAACAATATACAGCTTAAACCTGTTATAGCGCGACCCGTTATAACGCGGTTTTCACGTGGCTCCCGTTTAAAAAAAAAAAAAAAATTTTTTTTTACACATTTTTTGCACACTGCACACACTGCACACACTGCACACACTGCACACACTGCACACACTGCACACACTGCACACACTGCACACACTACCAGCACACACTCTCACTGTACACACTGCACACACTCCCAGCACTCACTGCACACTGCTCACAGCACACACTCTCACTGCACACTGCACACACTCTCACTGCACACTGCACACACTCCCAGCACTCACTGCACACATTATCACTGCACACACTGCACACACTCACAGCACTCACTGCACACTGCTCACAGCATACACTCTCACTGCACACTGCTCACAGCACACACTCTCACTGCACACTGCACACACTCTCACTGCACACTCTCTCACTGCACACACTCCCAGCACTCACTGCACACTGCTCACAGCACACACTCTCACTGCACACTGCACACACTCTCACTGCACACTGCACACTGCACACACTCCCAGCACTGGCTCTCACTGCACACACTGCACACACTCCCAGCACACACTGCACACTCTCTCACTGCACACTGCACACTGCACACTCTCCCAGCACTCACTGCACACACTCTCACTGCACACACTGCACACCGCACACACTCCCAGCACTCACTGCACACACTCTCACTGCACACTGCACACTGCACACACTCCCAGGACTCACTGCACACTGCTCACAGCACACACTCTCACTACACACAGCACACACTCTCACTGCACACTGCACACACTCCCAGCACTCACTCTCACTGCACACTGCACATACTCTCACAGCACACTCTCACAGCACACAGCACTCACAGCACACTCTCACAGCACACAGCACTCACAGCACACTCTCACAGCACTCACAGCACACTGCTCCCTGCACACACTCTCACTGCACACTGCACACCGAACACACTCCCAGCACTCACTGCACACTGCTCACAGCACACGCTCTCACTGCACACTGCACACTGCACACACTCTCCAAGCACTCACTCTCACTGCACAATGCATACACTCTCACAGTACACTCTCACAGCACACACAGCACACTCTCACAGCACACTCTCACAGCACACTCTCACAGCACTCACAGCACACTACACTGCACAGCACACCACACTTCCCACTCCCCCTCCCTACCTTTGGTGTCAGCTGCTGAGATCGGAGCGGAGCTGGCATCAGGAGGAGGGGGGTGTCGGGAGTCGGGGGGGTGTCGGGAGTCGGGGGGTGGTGTGGATGCCGGAAGGGGGGGTGAGGGAGGAGCAGGCTGGGACTCGGGGGGCCATGTGGGCTAGGCCCAAAACTGATTATGCCGCGGAGGGCTGGTAGGTGTGGGGGCCTCGGGGGGGGGGGAGGAAGTGGATGCTGGTGGTGGGAGGTAAGGAGCAGGTTGCGGCTGGACTCGGAGGGCCATTGCTGGGGGACGTGTTGGGCTTCCGGCCACATCTTCCTTCCTTCCTTCCTCCTTACTCCCTCCCTCCCGATCAGGCACACGGCGGCCATTTTTTTTTTTTAATTATCGCAAGCCCGGTTCTAGCGCGGTCGGATCGGGTGGCCCCAAAGGACCGCGCTATAACGGGGTTTAGCTGTAATTCATAATAAAATGAAGGGAGAAATAGTTATTATTGCGGAACAAAATGATTGTTCTTTGCTCTCAACCAAATAGTGTTTATTCTAACTTTTCATGGGAGCATATTTCTGTGCTCATGACATTCCTAAGAATAAATCTGTTGTGCTGTTTTTGTTTTAAAAGCACTTTAGGAGGCATATAATGGATAAATTATGATATACCAATACCAACTTTAATGCCGCACGATGTAAGAAAGGTGCAAACTTGAATTTCTATTAACTTTACAATATTGTTTTATCACATGAAATCAAACAGTGAAGTAATAATGTCTTAGCATGTAGGGGCCTGAATAATCTTAAATGAACATTAACACAGAAACTAAATTACATAACTTAAATTTAAGTGACTTCTGATCCCAAATGAAACTATAACGTTTTGCCTTTTAATTGCTTCAAATGTTGTTACCACAACTTAGTACGGTGCTTTGGTAGCAAATGTCCTTCCCAATTTGCCACCCATGATATATGCCAACTAGAATACAGCAACATTAAAATGTCACAGTAATGCTGCTCTGCTGAAATATGCTCATGTAATCTTAAAGTTGCAATCCATTATATTCTATTTTGAAAAGTACACAGACAGTAATAAGCTTTCCATAAACAGTAATATTTTGTGCCGTGACCCATTTAATTTTTTTTGTCATATTGCACTCTAGAAATATCTGCACCATTTTACATTCAGAAAATAAATGGTTGCCATATTAAAATATTTTGCTTCACAATGATTTTGTGTAGGTGCAAAAAAAAAAAAAATTCAGAATATTTTAAGAGTACTTTGCTGTTGTGTCTTTCTTGAAAAACTAAAAAGGATTGCTACTTTAATTTGGTACCGTATGTCAGTCAGATGTGGATTGACCATTAATTGTACAGTATGTGAACAGAATTACTTTAAAAAAAAAAATGCAGTACACACTTAGAATATTGTCTTTAAAGCATGTTAAATAATCATTCTTATATGGAAAATATGTAATTATTACAATATAACATAACTCTGGTAGGTATTTGGTCAGATTTATGATACAGCATCTCAGTAGATAATGCAATACTTACTTGTAATATCACTATTGTTAAATATAGTGTAGATTGCTTCAAAACCATTATAATTGGAATCATAATCTGTTAAAAACTCGGCCGTTGCTTGGTTAGCAAATATCCGCACTGTACCAGGATTTGTTCCCCAAAGCGATGCTGGAAATAAACACAATTATTTCATTTAAAAAATGACAGTATTTTCTGTAATAAATACTATAAATATGTGTCAATTCAGTGGCACAAAAGGACATTGTGAGATAAAAATATGTAGACATTAAAAGGAAGACCTAATTGCTTAAATCTGTTTATCATACAGGAATTGACAAAGTTTTAGTAAAAACTAATTAGTGTGTTGTAAATGGCATTCTCAATTGTATCACATAAAAGGTGGCCTTTTTTCTTGCTACGGCACACTAATTAGTGCTCATGCAATGTAATCATCTTGGTTCTGTATACGATAAAGTATACTGCTGCTGAATTGTGACTTGAATATTCAGCTGTGTGAGTCTGCTTAATTGACATAAATGCAAAGCTGTATTAATATTAATTTGAAAGCTAACAATCAGAGAGGTATGTTTCATAAGCTTATAATGCAATGTGCTCTCTAGGGCATCATTAAAAATATAACATATGACTATATAAGTTTTGCTAATTAATCATTAATCATTGTATCTTGTTAAACTATCAGAGCTACATTAAACAGAAAGAATACTGAAGAATATAGAACTAGCTAAGGACAAAATAGCAAAACAATAATACATATTTTAAAACCATAATAAAGGCAGAAATATTACAGAACAATAACATATCAGTATGATTGATCCACATAAAAGTAACTTATTGAGCAAACCAGGAAAAGTTTACAAATTGTTTGCAAGGACCAAAAACAAACTGACATACAACGAAGACTTGAATACTCAGCCCATCAAATCCCAAACCAAACACCCACCAAGCAGCCATAAGCAGTGTTCTCAATGTCATTCAGCTACTCAAGAATTGGAATACAATCAACCAACATGACTTTAGAAATACAAAACGGGAAATTGAAACAGGATAGCAAAACATTTAAAATGCTCATACAAACATTACAAAAATATTTTTTTTCAGAAGCATAGAGTATGTCTTAACATCGTTTATTTGGGCTTTCATACGGCCTGTGGAGACTTTAAAAAGACATGTCCCCTACTGTGATCTTAATGCCTCTATAGGCAATTGGCCGTCTCTGCTTCTCTGTTATGCTATTTTGGGAGGTTACTGAGCTGAGAAATAGCCAAAGCAAAAAAAACAAGTTGTATCAATTACGACTCTATGACAGCAACATTTTTTTTCTGCATTATCTACACTCATTTAAAAAAAGAAAGTAATATAAGCTTCAAAATATGTGTAGCACTGTTACCCCCACCCTCTAGGAGATGTATTGCTGGCTACAAGGGTTGTTGGTGCGCATACCTGTGAGGGTCAGGAGAGCTGAGCTGATCTGCGGTGATATGGAGATCAGGACAGGCTTTTGTTGATCCGTGAGATTCTTTCATGGTGCAAGTGCCTCAAGTTGTAGTGGGCTCTAGGGTTCCAGAGATCAGCCCCCATCACAACATACCTTCCATCTGCCCAGGGACTGGCACTCAGACAGAGGTATAAAAGAACCTGGGCTTTATTAGCAGTCACTGCATATGATGGGGATACAGCGTTGCACGGTTTCCTGGGATTCAGTCTTATAAATGGTGCTGGATCCTCTTGGTAGTATAGGGCCCTTTATCAATCAGATGTTTCCCCAGCCCAAGTGCTGTGGGTGGGCACACTCATCCCTGATGGGGAGGCTCACAGCACTACTGGTCTCTTCCTCCTCCAGACCAGGACTGACTAACTGTTAGGCACTTCCTCTCTGAGATCAGGAAAGGGAGGGCCTAGTGTCTGCACCACTATTGGTTGCTCACAAACACCAGGTCACCACCTCTTCTGTCATTCAGAGAGTAGCAGGAGGGGGTCAAAAGCCCCAATAGAAGAGCATGTCATAGCCTGTAGCTATCAGGACTTAAATAACAGGATGCAGAGAGGCAATCTAAACCAGCTAGGCTACATACGGATAAAAATATATATTTCTGGCTCTAATCTCTTTAGAAATTGTATCTCAGTAAATTATTTCATGCCATATGTAACCCTTCTACCCCAACCCTAAAGGAGATTCTGGCTGCTACCTGATGCATGATGGTGCAGTGCATACATGTTAGGTGGAAGAGAAGGCCTGGGAACTCTGTGATAGTATGGGGAGGCATCAGGACAGGCTCTCACTGATGGTTCTTTGGAGAGCGTAGTGCCACCATCCTATGAGGATCATGGTGTAGCCATGATGGTCCTCACATGCAACTCTTTTCACAGATCACACAAAGGATAATTCAACTGGACTTTATTTGTATACAGCATAGTCAGTTCAGGCTCCATTCCCTGAAGGCAATTCCCAGGGCTTGAGGCCCTTGGCACCCCTCCTCAGCACACATTACCCCCTAACAGAGCAAGGCCTCTGTCAACGCCAACCCAGGGGAGGCTATACTGGTGTTTCCTCCATGCAGGGAGGTGAGCACAGAACTAACTGCTAGATTCAAACCTTAGAGGAAAACCCCCTCCATCCCAGGGGAGTGGCTTGCAAGCCAGCCTCCTATCAAACATAAAACCCTGTAATGCCAGGCTAATCCTGAATTGTATTACTGTACATATAATGATATAACCAGACCCTGCAGGATTTTTACCCAACCCTGCCCACTCTTTACTGGGACTTTACTGAAGGGGCCAGAGAATTAGTAGCCCAGGGGGACTTGGCTACACATATGTTTTTCACACATACTCTATAATTGTAAAATCTTTCAGAAATCTTCAATTGCAGGAATCCAGAAAATTGCTGCAATATGATTGGGAATTTATTGATAATACCAAAGTATACAACAAAAGACAGGAGTGCCCAATGCTACATCAAATTGACAAAACATATGGTAATAAGTATAAAGTTTAAATACTTCAATAATAATAGTAATTACTTGGTTATTTAGTTAAATCCTTTGGCCAAAGCATCGTAAGCCTGCATACCAAACGTCAAGGTATAACGTTTTTCAGCTGTTGGAGGTTAGTTGCTCCTCCTTCCCAGGTTTTAAGCCCGCCCCTCCCCACTTCCCTAGTTTCCAGGTCTTTTCATTCTGCTGGATATAGACCCACTGTGATCTTTCTCCCTCCTAATAGAGGTAAATGAGAATTTAAATCCTAATAGAGGTATATTAGTATTTTATCTGGTAGTGTTAGGACTTGCGAACAGGTGTCGTGGCTCGCAAGCTTACAACGCTTTGGCCAAAGGGTTAAACTAAATGACCCTATTTCAAGAGAATATATAAGTATTTTACTGTGTATTTCTGTCATTTTGGATGTAGCATTGGGCTTCTCTGTCGTCTGTTGTATACATATGCCACGCTCAATAGCACTCCATTTTGACACATATACATATATATATTTTGTGGGGGCTCAGGGGTTCCAAAAAAGAGCTTGCTGGGGTTCTGTGTTCTGTTAACCCATTCTTAGCTGTTTCAGCTGTTGGAGGTTAGTGGCTCCTCCTTCCCAGGTTGTAAGCCCGCCCCTCCCCACTTCCCTAGTTTGCAGGTCCTTTCATTCTGCTGGATATAGACCCACTGTGGTCTTTATCCCTCCTAATAGAGGTAAATGAGAATTTTAATCCTAATAGAGGTATATTAGTATTTTATCTGGTAGTGTTAGGACTTGCGCACAGGTGTCTGCCTTGTCGTGGCTCGCAAGCTTACAACGCTTTGGCCAAAGGGTTAAACTAAATGAACCTATTTCAAGAGAATATATAAGTATTTTACTGTGTATTTCTATCATGTTGGATGTAGCATTGGGCTTCTCTGTCGTCTGTTGTATACATCATGAACAGGTAAGAATATTCACTGACAAAATACTTGTTTTTTTGTAGTGAAACTTCTTTGCTGGCACCTACAGAGTTTTCATGGGAAAATATCCTTACCTTGTAATGAAAAACCGTAATGCGGGTGATGTCACGCTCCTAATGGGCACGTGGCCATCGTGCATTCCGCTCGCGCATGCGCAATAAACACCATTCCAGGTCACACCGATGTTAACACTATACGCTTGCACCGAAGAACAGGATGTGAACAGCGGCGTGAATGCACAGAACCCAATAGTCGCCTCCCCACATTCACAACACAGCAGACGCGGGCATTGCCATGCACATGCGCATGCACAGCTATTGCCAAGTGTGTGTGAGTGCGCTGCCGTGCGCTTGTGCAGGCGCGGCTGGCGCCATGCGCACTGGCGGCCAGTGCCAGGCGCAGCCATCATGGTGAGCATGCACAGGTGTCGCTCACCCGCATGCAGGCCCATCCAGCAACGCGTGCATGTGCAAGACCCGAGAATCAGCCATCTGGACCCCTTCCAATCTCTCTGCTGCACAGGTGTGTCCCCTCTTTACAGTCACACACCCACACACCGTGTCACCCATACACCCACCCAGTCACCCAGTAACCCATCCACCCAGTCAGTCACCCACCTAGGTCAGTCATTCCCCCACCCCGGTCAGTCATTCACCTAGAGAGTCACCCACAAAGTCACCCATATAGTCGCATGCACAGGGACACACACAGTCACGCACAGTCACACACAATCATTTGAACACACAGTCACGTGAACACACACAGTCATGCGCACACACAGTCACGCGCACACACACACAGTTGCGTGCACAATCACACACGCACACAGTCATGCACACACACACACAGTCACGCACACAGTCACACATGCACACACACCGTCACGCACACACAGTCACAGAATCACACACAGTCACAGAACCACACCCACACTCACAGACTCACACACACAATCACACAGAAACAGAATCACACACACAAATTCACACTTTCACAAATTCACACACGCACGCACGCACGCACGCACGCACACACACACACACACACACAGAATTCACAGTTAGAATAAATATAATAGTGCAAATAGCTCAAACAAGGGGTATGTGCAGAGCACGCACGTTTTAATTGAAACTTTTGTGTGTTATCACTGAAATTGTGTTTTGATTTTTAATTAAAAAAAACGCACCATCACAAATACAATTTCTGTGACAAAACCGGGACAAAAGACAAATAAGTTTCACTTAAAATGCGCGTACTAAGCACACACACTTATTTTTTATTTGCTTTTGAATTCTGAAATATGCCCTATGTTTAATGTAATACATGATGAAATATTATAAGTAGTATATCACATTTACTATTATATGTATGTTTCTTTTTCATAACGAGTATTGTACTAGAGAAGATGGAGTCTCAGCGCAAAGAATTACACATGAATTCCACGGATAAACATGGTTTAAGATAAGCTTCCTATTTCACATATTAGCATGTCGCAAAGCTTTGAAAAAAAAAAATAAGTGATGAATATCAAAACTTACCTCTCAAAGTCTTGTTTGGTCCAAAACCTTCATAAATATTAAATATATCTGCAAAATTTTGGGTATCAAAGGATGTGAAGTTAAGTTTGATGCTGAAATCATCCTTCACACTGAAAATAACAACAAATACCACTGAGTACAGCACTTTTGCTAAAAAAAGGTACTGTAGAAGTCAGTCTCCATATTCTCCAAGTTAATGTAAAACAATGACATAATGGCAGGTAATGAGGATTACCCTTTAAATATAGTAATTGGACATTTTTGTATCTCACATAGTGATGTATATCACATATTTGCTTTACTACAGTACGTCAAACACTGGAAACTGGAAACAAGCTGCACCAGAATCTCCACACTATCTTGTATCACTGCAACTCTAACTATCCGTGATGTAGCGCTGCACAGTATCTCTACATTTAAATCAGCTCCTTTAGACATATTGAGTTCTGGCTCTAAAATAAGAAGGTCAGTGGCAAGAGGATTTGAATGGATGGCTGTTGTATGTATAGCATCCTTGCTAAGAGTTAGAAAATCCTTGCATGTACTGTAAGCCCTGGTAGCTGCAGGCAGTGCAGGGGTTAAATCCTCCACAGCCCTCAGTACATGTGAGTTAGTTACATTGTTACTGTAGTTCCCATTATGTGGCACTATTAACGAAATTGACATAAATGCCAATGTACATGGTGAGGCCTTCTGCAACATGTATTCTGCCCAGTTACTGAGGGTGGGGTTATACCCCTACCAAGGTTATAAAAGGGTCATACATGTGCTTTTCCCTTCCGATCTCTTTGACTTTTAACTACTCCCTTTTCACTGTACCCCCTATCCCAAAGGCTGGGCTTGGTTGGGGTAGGGGTGTTACATATGATAAAAAATATAACCTGGAGATAGGGGAAGGGGAGTTTGACTGCCAGATGCAGCCCCTCCATATGTTTGTTGAAAGGCAATCCTTATTACTAACACGGCCAGCCTATCCCTCCTTGGTGGGGTTAGTAGGTGTGAAACATTTTTAGATCAGAATATGCAACTAAATTGTTCTTTTGGCATTAGACTTACAGTAGGTTATAACCTTTTGGGCACTTTCACATAAATGACTAAATTTAATCCGTAGGACTAACCCCCTGAAGAAGGTCACACTTGGGTGCGAAACCTCAGGATACGTCTACATGTTAGACTGATTAAATAACTTTTTTTCTTGTACCCCTCGTGCTGTGCTCTACTGGTATTTGTATCACCTTGGTGATCTCTACTGACTTTATTTTTAAATTGTAATAAAAATTAAGAAAATTGAAAGTGGTGTTGATATTTCTCATATACTTTACCAATGTATTTCAAATTCTGATAGATATGATACAATACAGGGACTAATATTTGTATGTCCATTTGCTAAAATCCAAGAAACAATACAAGCAGTACCAAAATATGTGTGACGATAATTGTATCTACTGTAATAAAGAGATGGAATGAAGAAGCATGGTTGCGACTTTATAGATATTAAATGTTTATAATAATACAAAAGGGCAAATGTTCTTTTATTTAAAAAAATATGTAAATTAAAGTATTTTAATCTTAAGAATTGGTGTTGTTTTGCAATTCGCCCAGTAGCTGATTAGAATTTTAAATTATATAGTGAGAATGTTCTCCACTGTTCCACACTATCCAGCCTTAATGTCTAACAGTCCTACGCACCTGTATAATACAGTATGCTGCCATTGAGAGCCCAATTATTTACACTGTGTGAGGGAATCAAAAGAAGCACTGTACTATATGCACCATATTAGAGATAAATCTAAGCATGATTCCCTTAAAAAGGTGTTTGTTAGAACTCTACCTACTACATCTAGTATTAAAAAAAATGACAATCATTATTGTAAATATATTTCTGTGTGGTAGGCAAGTTAAAATCTATAAATATATTATATTTCATATAATTTCTATGCTGTTCATAAAGTACTGTAGGGCATTAAATACAGTACATGTTTTTAAGAGATAGCAACCATCCCCAGATACTTTTATATAATGTGGTAGCCTCAATAGTTGATGAATGCAGAAGATAGTTACTTTAATTTGATTGCACTAGTAGTAGGGACCAAACTGTTAATATAATATAATATAAAAGCCAGGAAATAAGCTATTACTTTGAAATACTGTATATATCCACTCATTGATTTTAAAAATGAATGTATATAAGTAATTGTATTACATATATGTGGTTTAATTGTTGCCGCACTAAATAACCTTTAATTTAAAGTATTTCTAACCATGTATTCCAGGCAAATAATTGCCCCACTAGAAATATTACATTTGAAAATTACTTAAAGATAATGAATATAAAAGAGAAAACATTTATAGGCATAAAAAGGCACCTGAATAAATATTTATGCAAAAATACAATATGAATGGGAACCAAAAATTAAAAGTAAAAACTATAGTGTGAAGAAAACATGAAAACATGTAATACAATTATAAAACTTTCTGTAGATAATTGTAGTTTTGTTGTGCTGGTTTTGACACAACAAACTACAGTACAAATATGGCCACCATGGTTACCAATAGGAAGTGTTTCTCCTGACTGTCAAAGCGATCCCTGACCATGACAGCCATACTGTTTTCCCAGTTTTCCCAGTTTTCCCTGTGGACCATGGGTCAAACCCAGGCTCACTGCTACAGAACTGGAAAACAATCAGAATATCAAGAATTGTTGCTTGAAATTAATGTATAATCACCAAAGGCGTACTCTTCAAAAATATAAACGTGGGCTAGCTGTAAAAGTTGGAAAACATATACAGGTACATAACCATATTGATAAGAAATGATAGAATATCACTGAATAGATACAATAACTAGAAAAGCTTAGAAGGCTTCTGTATGGGTTTAAACATTTCCAATATGTTCTTAAGGAGTTTGAATTAAAATTGTTAATGACATTTACCTTATTATCCAACGACAGAAAAGGTTTGAGTCATAAAGATGTGGGTAATTTTTTGATTGAAACGTTCCAGAAGGCCCAGACAACAAAAATTGACCATCACAAGGCGACTCTGAGAACACATAATATTTATTATTATTATTTATAAGCATGTATTGTATATTATTCTGTTGATAGTTAACGTGGATCTTTTCATTGTAGTCATATTTTCCAATATCTTTAGAGCATGCTATAAGCCAACCATCTTATTTTAATAATTTTATATTTGCATCAATCCTTTAGTGATCAAGGTTTTAACCTAAATTGGTGAATTTTGACCTTGTAGCTAAAGATGGACTAAAATGTGTTTTGGATTAGGTTATGAAAAAAAATGGTGCTTTGGTTTTGTTTGACTTTTTGGTTCTAATTTTTTTCTTGTTTTAATATGGTTTGTAAAAACTTGATTTTGTTTAGTTTATTTTTGGATATTTACAAAATGATGGCAAAAACAACAAAATAGGGAGGGAAATATTAAAATAACACCAGAGATCATTTACAGTAGGAAACATATTAAGGATTGGGTAAGAAATTACCCAAGTTTTTGAATACACTTGTGGCATTCTCCTTTCAATATATTATCTACAAGTGAAGCTGAAAGATGGAACAAACTGTGATCAAATATAAAATATCTTTCATAATTTCTCTTATCCCTCTTGGGTAAACTAAACAATAGGAACTTGAAGGTGATAATTCAGTATAGTCCAAAGTTGCCATTTGGGTCATTATTTGGAAACAACTCCCTTTGACTTCAATTGGAGTTTTTATCCGATAACAACCTGAACAGCCACTTTGGACTACAGTATATTGCATAACTACTAAAGTCACATGGTGCAACCTCTCTCCCACTCTGTGCATTGATCCTGCAACACCTAGTTAATGGCTATTGTACTGGGCCTGTTATCGTTTAGCCAGACATGCTTCTCATTAACCCCATATTTCTCAGCATGATAGGCCTGCTGATAGTACCCCCCTCACCACCTAAAAGAATTCCAGTCATTGGTAGCAGTTTTGGGGATATACTAGTGTGAGGTACATGCCCTCTCTACTGGATATGAGAGAATCCCGATTTACTCAAGTGATTCTTCTCCTTTGAGAATACTTCAAGCATGCCCCAGCGTCCACTAAACGATTCACCATGCCCAGGTAATTGCTGAGTTCTGTGCTCTGGTTATTCTGTTCTCAGGTCTGCTCCTGGGGTTCCTGCTGGAATCCACTCCCTTACGGTCAGAGCACTGCTACTACAGAGTGCCTAGAACTAGTATGGAGATAATGACAAAGATGTGTGGCTTACTACTGACTGGTTACCTACACTGGTTTTATAATGGGGCACATAAATGTTTTAATGCATTACACTAACAAATATGAATTTTCCAACCCGATTTAATTATTGTCATTGTTGATCTCAGTTTGAGAGAAATAAAAGGATTTATATTTTTTAATGATATATGGAACTATTTCAAACATGTACAATATTGTGCTCTGTCTTCTCTTAGTAGGAATTATTTTGGGGGTCAGAAAATATTGGTGTGATTTCAATAAAATGGCTAATTTAAATAGCCAATATCCTACTTATTTCCTGCACTTACCTTTATTATATTTACTGACAAATTGTACCAATTGTAGGACAGGATAATGCCTTGAAAAAAATTGTATAAAATGACACCACTTTGTACCGTTGTTATTCTGGCAAGAATCTAGTGGAAATCAATTTCCAACCCTTTTATCCTAAACATAGCTTTTAGTTTGGCTATAAAAAAAAAGAACTTACAATAAAGTAAAGCTTCTTTTCCTTTAAACCTACAGTACATTGCTTTTCAAATCAAGAAGGGTACATGGAAATCAAAATCAGTAATACATTTAACAGAGCTGTTTAAAGCAGCAGTACTTACTGATTTTTTTTTTTGTTATTCTTCTTGGCATTTCTAAATCTGTTTTTATTTTTCAAATCTGATGCTTCATTCGGGTATTATAAATGTTTGAAATATTAAATGTCAGGGAGGTTAAAATGGAAGCTGTCCCCAGCAGCCATTGCAGTTTAAAGGTAACTATGGTAACCTCTGTAAATTAGGGATCAACATTAAATTAGGGCAAAATACTAATATTTGAATCAAAATACTGATTATATGAATCAAACTCATATTGTCTTTTTTTTTTGCATCAGCTCAAAACAAAGTTGGTTGTAAATATATGTTTACCTTTTGTCAGGAGATCTAACAAGTTTGTTATTTTTAGATATAAAGTAAATCAAGTGAATAGATACTGTAAGTAAAAATCAAAGAGGTGAAAAGCATAGCATAGGGCTCACATTTTTTTGGTCGCGTCATAAAGATACCAAAATAGTAGGATTACTGTATGTAAAGCTCTTTACGTATTGATTTTAAGTGATGGATGCAAAAGGTACACGTTATAATTGGCAAGGCAAAACTATACTCTGGAATAAAATGACCCAAGAATACATTCTCTGAATTCAGAATGTAATTCAAATACGGATAGCATGTGTTTCCCCACAAAAATGTCTGACGGGGATTCTGAATTGAAAATATTAGCGTACATTAACGAGGAAAATATCAGACCACTAACATCATTTCTCCTACCAGCTTAGTGTAAACATGCAAAGGAATATTAAAAGTTATTGGCCTGTGTCTCCTGAGTACGCGGATACCAAATACATAAATAGATAAAGTTATTCTAATTATTATAAAAACTGCCCAAAGCTCTTAATGCCTTAAAGATTGTAAGAGCTGAAAACAAAAGGTGCACAGCATCATTGGCAAGGCAAAACTACTGTATAGCATTAAAATACCCCCCTGAAAGTATATATTTTATGAAAATACATGCCCCAAAGAATTTAGACATGAGTAACATGTTTCTACAAACCAATTTCAGGCTGTGATTTTTTTTATATTATTCGTCTACATTTATGTGTATGTATGCGTGTTTTTATTTATATAGCGCCATTAATGTACATAGCGCTTCACAACAGTAATACACGTGACATAATAATATAAATAACATATACTGTACAAAGAACACATAATGGAATTAAGCTCTTCAGACGTAAAAGTAACATTAGGAAAAGGAGTAGTAAGTAGGCAGAACATACAGGGATAGTAGGAAGGTGTTTTGGTAATTCGTCTGCAAGGGGCCAAGGTCAATGTAGGCAGTGTATAGTATCAGCCACAGAGCTACCCATATGCATTGTTAAAGAGGTTGGTTTTAAGATAGGTTTTAAAGGTGGATGGAGCGGGTGCTAGTAGTACTGTATATTGAGGGGAAGAGCATTCCAGAGGTGTTGGGAGTGAGAATTGTTTAAGATGGGAGAGGGCTTTAGATACAAAAGCAGTAGAGAGAAGACATCCTTGAGTAGAGCGCAAGTCGGGATGCTGTATAGCGAGAAATTAGGACTGAGATGTAAGGAGGGGCAGAACAGTGTTTACCCTTAATAGCGAAGAGGAGATTTATGTGTGTGATACAGAATTTGATAGGAAGCCAGGAGAGTCAGAAAGGCCGGACAGTAGGAGGTTACAATAGTCGAGATGGGAGAGAATGAGGGCGTGCATCAGAGTTTTAGCGTATAGCACCAGAGGAAAGGGCGTATTTTTGCAATATTGTGGAGGAAAAAACAACAGATTTTAGCTATATTTTGAATGTGAGAGAGGTCAAATATGACCACTAGGCAGCGTGCTTGTGTTAAAGGGTTTATGCTATTGCTTCCATCAGTAATGTAGAAAGTAGGGGCATAGTTTTGGAGGAAATAATATCTATTAGAAGTCGCAGGACATGTGCTGGTGAACTGTGGATCAAGAGTCAAGCTTTCACGGCACTGTGCTTGGCAGAGAGGAATGACCCAATCATGATTAACAAACCTGGGGTCCCTTATTCTGCATGGGACTCCTGCTTTGTGAAACCTACCGAGCTGCATCAGTCTGTAAGAGATGCGCATCAAGAGCAGACAGAATCAGTCACTCTCCCTGTGCCCATCTAACAAGAGATTGCTCTTCTTTTATTTTAATAAAACAGAATTGAAGCAGGGGTCTCCAGGGCTGAACCGCATTAATTCCAGTCTAAGGGAACCCCTGCTTCCTGGGTTACAGGCCCTTGTATGTAGTGTCACGAGGTCGCATGTTAGAGGTGCGTAGGGAGAGTGTGATTCTGTCTACTCTCAATGCTCATCTCTTTAAGACTGATGAAGCCCGGTAAGACTAACAGAGCGGGAGCCCCAATCAGAAGCAGGACCCCGCTGTGTTAATCCTGATCAGCCTTTAGTCTGGTTGCAGGGACGCCACAAGCACACAGAACCATGCCCATTCCCGTGGCAGATTCCGTGTCAACAATGCGACCAACCATCATGCTACATTGGTTTGAAGAACTCCTTTATCAACATGTTACGTTTGAGTCAGAAGAAGGCCATCCAGGATGATATAGTGGAGAGACATTAAGAAAAATTGGTATGTTCAGCAGGTGTAAGGTCAGAAGTTGAAAAGTACATTTCGGTGTCATCAGCATAAAGGTGATCTTTGAACCCAAGAGATGTGATAAGGTCACCTATAGAGAGTGTGGGTAAAGATAAAAGAGAAGAGGTCCCAGGACAGACCACCACAGAGAGATTGATAGAGGAGGAGGTGTTAGCGAATGAGACAATGAAAGTGCAATGGGAGAGATAAGAAGATATCCAGGATAGAGCTTTGTTACGGATAAGAAGAGTAAGGAGAATGTGAAGGAGAAGAGGGTTGTCCACAGTATCAAAGGCTGGAGAGAGGCCGCAATATGAGCAGAGTGTAGAGACATTTGTCTTTGGCAGCATGGAGGCCATTAGTTATTTTAGTGAGGGCTGTTTCAGTGGAGTGAGCAGTGCGGAAGCCAGATTTTAGAGGATCTAATAGATAATTGGAGGTGATAAAATGGAGCATGCAAGAGAATACAAGGCGTTCAACGAGTTTAGAGCAAAAAAGGCAGGCAGGAGACAAGACAATAGATAGAGAGACATATAGGGTCAAGCTAGCTGTTTTTGGTTAATGTTATTACTGTTGCATGTTCGAAGGAGGAGGAAAAGGCACCAGAGCTGTGAGAGGAGTTAAAAATATGTGTGAGTGTAGGGTTTAGAGTAGTAGAAAGAGGTTTTAGGAGATGAGAGGGAATGGGGGCAAGTGGTAGAGGGAGAAGAGGAGATCAGCAATTATACATCATCCTCTGTGACAGCGGAAAAAGAGTAGAGGACAGTAGGATGAGAGTAAGGAAGAGGTATGGGATAGGAAGAGAATACAG
The DNA here is from genome assembly GCF_040206685.1 of Ascaphus truei. Taxonomy (NCBI): domain Eukaryota; kingdom Metazoa; phylum Chordata; class Amphibia; order Anura; family Ascaphidae; genus Ascaphus; species Ascaphus truei. The sequence goes on along the minus strand of NC_134485.1, from coordinate 40,090,372 downwards.
AGGGGATGTCTTGATGTATGGATTCCACCTTTTTCTTGAAATAGTCAGCAAAGTCCTGAGGTGATAACAATATATGTTAGATTTTGAGTTTTCCACTTCCGCAGTTCTCTTTTGGAAAGAATAATCTACTTTTGTAATATCAATGTTTTGGCAGGTTTTTACATTTTTTTAAAAACTTTATTATTTCAAGTGGTACTTTCCTCTTGAGTTTTCACTGTTTATTCTGACTTGAGGAACCATTTATATTATTACCATTAAATAAATACTTCTTGCAACATTTGCAATTAATGTACTATCCCAGTTTGACATACAGTAGCTGCATCAGATTGTGTTGTTTCTGAAATACACAAATTGAAGCTATAATAATTGATTCTCTCTCATTGTTCTCTTCACTGATTTTTCTACTACACATAAAGTAATTGAAAATTGTTATTAATTGAGAAGGATGATTCAATTGAATTTTTTTGTGTTATTTGTTGAGATAAACTTGCTAAGCTCTTCATTGCCTATAGTGTAAGTGAAGTAGAGAGAGCAGTATCCATGGGGATATATACAGGGGATATACAGTATATAGCACTGGGAACTTATAAGAGTCCCAATTGCTATATATATCCCCTCAAACCCATCTTCAAACAACACGTGGAGAGACACCTACGCACAAAAATTAACACTTTGGATATATGCTAATAAGATATGCAAAGTATATTTAATTACCACTATTACCATAGTCTCTCCACTAGAGAAGGGGGGTTGGGGATATATACAGTATAGGACTTGGGATTCTAGTAAAACATTCCCCCTCCCTCCCCCATCTCTCTCTCTCCCCCATCTCTCTCTCTCCCGATCTCTCTCTCTCCCCCATCTCTCTCTCTCCCCATCTCTCTCTCTCCCACATCTCTCTCTCTCCCCCATCTCTCTCTCCCCCATCTCTCTCTCTCTCGTCTCCTCCCCCCCTCTCTCTCATCTCATCCCCCCCACACTCTCTCTATCTCTCTCGTCTCCTCCCCCACCCTCTCTCTCTCTCTCTCTCTCTCTCTCTCGTCTCCTCCCTCTCTCTCTCACTCTCTCTCTCTCGTCTCCTCCCCCCTCTCTCTCTCTCTCTCGTCTCCTCCCCCCTCTCTCTCTCTCTCATCTCCTCCCCCCTCGCTCTCGTAACCTCCCCCCTCTCTTGTGATCTGCTGTTTTCTGCACTCTGGTGTGACCAAACCTTTCCATGATGACTGAATGTCACAAGTACAGTACTGTATATACAGTAGATATCTTTTGGATGTGATTTTGAAAAATATTTCAATAAATAAATATGAGTATATGAGCTGGTAACTACACAAGAATATATGCCAAAAAATAAAAAAAGTTGTGTATCTTTCTCTCTCTCTCTCCCCTCTCTCTCCCTCACCACTCTCTTTCTCTCCCCCTCTATTTTAATTTCCTGCTCTCCCTCCCCCTCTAACTCATCCCTCTCTACTCTCCCTCTCCTTACTCTCCCTTCCACTCTCCTTACTCTCCCTTCCCTTCTCTCCCACCTCACTCTCTCCCCCTGTTCTCTCTCTCTCTCTCTCTCTTCTCTCTTCTCTCTCTTTCCATCACTCCCTACCCCTATTCTCTATGTCCCCTTTCTCTCCTTCTCTCTCCCCATCTCCCCCTCCCATCTCTCTCTCCTCCCCTCTCTCCCTTCCCTTTCGACTTCCTCTCGCTCTTCTCCTTTTTCCTCTCTCTTCCAGCTTCTCTCTCCTTCACCCCTAACTCTCTTTCCTCATTCTCTCCACCCTCTCTTTCCCCTCTTTCTACTCCCTCTGTCTTCCCATATCTCCCTTCCCCCTCTCTCTACCCCATCTCTCCCTTCCCCCTCTCTCTCACCCATCTCTCACCCATCTCTCCCTCACTCCCTCACTCCCTCTCTCTCTTTCTCTCTCACCCTTCTCTTCACTTCGCCTTCTCTCTCCATCCCCATCTGTCTCTCACTCTCTCTCTCTAATCTCCCTCCCCTTATCTTTCCTCCTCCTACCTTTCCCCCCATCTCTCACCCCTCTCTCACTCTCTCTCTCTCTTCACTCTCCCCATCTCTCTCTACTGTACCTCCATCTCACTTTCCGCCCCTCTGTCTCTCCCCATCTCTCCCTTCCCCTCTCTTTCACTCTCCTCCCTCATTCTCCTCCCTCTCACTCTCTTCCCTCCTCTCATCTCCTTTCTCTTTCCCTCTCACTCTCCCCTCTATTTCCCCCTAACTCTCTACCTCTCCCTTTGCCCCCTCTTTCCTCTCTCTTCCACTCTCTCATCCCCCTCTCTCTTTCCCCTCTCTCCTCTATATCCCATCTCTATTCTCTTTTCCCATCTCTCTCTCGCTTTCCCCTCTTTCTCTCCCCTCTCCGTCCCTCCCCCTCTTTCTCCCCCCTTATTTATCCCTCCTCCTATCTGCCCCTCTCCTCTCTTTCCCTCCCCTCCTCTCTTTCCCTTCTACCCCTCTCTTCTCCCCTCTGTTTCTCCCCCCATCTCCCTCTCTTTCATCATCTCTCCCTCTCTCTCCAAGGACTGGAACTTCAGGTTGAATTGAATGTATAAACAATCAAAATTGAATGCCTACACATTTGTAAAAGGAGGGGGGCAAAGAAAAAATGATGTTGGTCTGAAAGTAATTTGCCCTCATAACATTTTACAGTTAAAACCACGTGTAAATATCAGTCTGCTGATCAAATTGTCTTCAAAATATCGCAAAGAATTTGTAGCTAGAATTTTGACACAATTTCCCATCTTTAGTCTTAGGGCCATAATCACTAAGTGGTGCTATGCCATAAGTGTTTTACAGTAGTACAATATATTATATTTCTTCATATATCTTATAGTATGCTAAGTTTCCTGATACATTCACTAAATCTTTACTGAAAAGTTAGTCAAAGATTGGCAATTACTTTTTTTGTTTGTTTTACTTGTGGAGCCCTTGTCCCTTTAGCATGTAATGTAAATCATTCAAATATATTAGAATGTATTTCAGAGGTCAATTAAGTTTCAGGGGATACTTTAGGGGATACTTTGTAATTAGTGTCAGCAAGTATTTTAAGCTTCTTGATTGCACTAGCATGTTTTAATCTGTTAAAATAAGAGTGTAGTGAAAGTGACCCTTTGAAAAATAGTCCATTGCTAGGACTCAACCATGTGAGAATGACTTGCTTACTGAAAGGAGATACGTTTTAGACAGGATTTAAACTCAGTCTATACAAGATTCTATGTAATTAATAATACCGTAGACAGATGTACAGATGTACATTTTACCCCATATCTTTTGCCCAGTTCCAGCCATGTCAGTTTTGGATTCCTGGCTAGTAGAAAGAAACAATAATAGTATGTTACTGTAGATATGAGAGACAGTTTAATAGGGAATTAAATTACATTTATTTTGTATCTCTTACCACATGTTTTGTTATATTCATCTGAGCCATCTGGACAATCTGTCACTCCATCACAAAATAGAACTTGTTGTATGCAGGTTACAGAATTAGCACAGAGCTTCAGATTGGGTGGGCACTGCACTGTGACAGGAAAAGGCATACATGTAAAATTACTTCAAATAATACTAGAGAAAGACATTGTACGTAAGCTATATCAGTTTATAATTGGTTTTATAGAAAAGGACATTTTCTCTCTATAAAAGAGGAAATATAAATATGTTTATATAAACCTTCCATCATGCACTACACTTACAGTACAACACTACACTTACAGTACAAAATACAAATACTGTAATAGCAAAAATACATTTAAGTTTTGAATGTAATTATGGGTTTCTATGGAGTAATAGTGTCCCAAGTGTAGCATGTACTTATTGTCTCTTAAACAGACACCACAGAGACTTACAATATGTGGGTAAATCTGAACCATTTTAATAAAGTTGATGATAAAGTAGTGTAACAAACATTGTAATTGCAAGAATGCACCATTCAGTCAGCCTGTAATTTTCTGTGTTGTTTATAACTTGGGTGTAGGACATTTTCCTTTAGTATCTGCCAGTATATTAGTGAGTATGCTACTCATATACTTGCCATTTTGTTTGTGTTAGAATAGCACAATTGATTGAAAAAAAAACAATTTCTTTAAATCCTTAATTACCGGTTGGTATCTATGTCTAGTTAACCTATGGTTAAAATATACATGGACACAGGGTTATTATTCTGGGATTCAAGTTGTTATTTCCTAATCTACAGTAGAAAGTTTCAACTTACTGTATAACTGCCCTTGTGGCATTTAACAAAATATTCCCTCTAATTGCTTAATTATTAAGTCTTATGATTTCCTAGCCGATAAAGTCTAAAATGAAAAAGCACATTGGGCTAGATTTGCTAAAGGTTAACATAACTACAGTATGTTCAAATGTGGAGTCATTAAAAAAACTTGGACCAATTTTTTAGAATTACCGCTGTATTTACATATACATTATATATACATACATACTCTATATACATACATACACACACCCTGTATCTACATACAGTACTGCTGGATGAAGGTCTCCCCAGTGATCTTCCAGGTACTGTGATTGCAAGCCTCTCTTCTCCATGTTGCTCCATCAACTTTTCTGACTTTGTCTACCCCGTCTTACTTATGATTGTTATTTTGATCTTTTAATTGTCCTTGGAATCCACTCAGAAAAAAATAGGTACACAGAGACACCTGGAGAGTTACAAACTCTGCATATGCAGAGAATATTGACGCAAGAGCACCTCCTGAAGGCAGAGTGAAGAATACACCTGAAAGTGCCAGAATGTACAGTAGGGCAAAATTAATGACATGAAAGAGTGTCCCTTCAGGCCTTTTGATGATGATGCGGATGTCTCTTATATGGTGCCAGAAACGAGATGCGCCAGCGAACCACCCGTAGTATATTGGGGTGCCTGAAAACAGGGGAGAATCATGTTCTTACATCCTGGAACATGAACGTTCCTAGCAAAGGTAGGCCCAGCTGAAGTAGAATATTGCCACATAATACTGGAACTGCAAGTAAAGCATGGTGTGTGCAGTGAAACTGCAAAGTGTCAAGCAAAAAGGGGACATCGGTATCCCTGATGTGCCAGAGTCTTCTAGAGTTTAGAGAAAGAAGAAGAAAAAGAAAGAAGGTTCTCAGCTTACCGTGGAAGTTGCAAACACGTCAGCAGATTACCATACAACATTAGAAGGGGGACGAGATGTCCTGCAGCCTAAAGTGAATGGAAGATTCATCCTGGTAATGGCAGAATCTCCACAGGGGAAGAAGTTGTGTACCCCAAACAAGTGTCTGTCCAGTTCTGAAAGTGAGAAACCCTCAACAAACCATACCAGGGAACCAGAGCCGGGACAAATAAGTGATGATCCCTTGACCAACCCTGAAAATTCATGGCAAACAGACCAGAAACAATTGTTAAAAGAGTTTCTGTACAAGCAGGCCAAGCAAACTGACCTACTGTACTATGGCAGCACATTGAACAGCACACCCAACTCCAAACCTAGCAACAGGCAGCATAGGATGAAAGGCTTGCTCAATTGGTGACAAATTTGTTGATGGTGAACGCTATTATTACCATCATGTATAAGAACCAGAGTCACTCTGATGAAGTGATTGCTGACTGGAAACAGAAGTACGAGGAAGCTCAGGCAGAGCTGGAAGTTTCTTGGAAGAAGGAACTCAGTCAGTATAGAGTTTTAACTCTCAGAAGGAGTCTCAAAGGCTCAGCAAAGAGCTTGGAATCTCTCAGACGTTTTGCAGTCTCAGTGCAGACATGGGAGTCTTTCAGAGAGAGATTTGCAGTCTCCATACAAAGCTGGAAATCTCTCAGTAAGAGTTTCACACTCTCAGCTGAAGCTTGATATCTCTCGCCAGGAAGTCAGCGGTCTTAGCACAGAACTGGAAATCACTCAAATGGAATTTCACACTTGGTACACAGCTGGAAGTCTCTCAAAAAGAAGTTTGCATTCTCAGTACTGATCTGGATGTCTCTCAGGAGGAGCTTCACTCTCTCAGCACAGAGCTAGTTGTCTAACACCAGGAAATCCCAAGTCGCAGCACAGAGGTGTGTAAATTAAAGCATGATTGTGGAAAGGTCCTGAATATTATAGAGACTGTAAAAAGTGAGAACAGAAACCCGACCGAGGAGGTTTCATATCGGACTAATCAAATCAGTTAAGGAAATGAGAAGCTTCACAATGAAAAAAAGGTGAAGAACCAAATCCAACAAGAAAAGTTGGAAGTGCAGTTAGCATAGAAAGAAGCAGAGGGCCCATTGGAGCAGGAAAATAAAAAATCCCTATGTCTTCAATTAGAACTTTCTCAGATCAGAGCAGACTCTGAAAGACAGGTGCAGACTCTGAAAGAAGAGAAGCATTCAAACACTTCAAAGATAATACAAGACTCTTATCCAAGGAAGGTTAGAAAGAAACAAAGGCTTGTCAGCTTTAACACCAGAATAAACCAGTCTGGCTTCACCAGTCAATAGGGAGAATGCAACGACAAAGAAAGAAATATGAAAATTTTGAAGCAATATGTAATTGTGGTCCAGCCAAATATTAGGAAGTATCAGCAGCAAAGATGCTATAAGAAAATGAAGGAAGCTGCTTGTATGATTCAGTCCAGATATACTGTAGTGCCGAAGGTTATTCTAAAACAAATCAGTGGCAATTACCAAAAAGACCCAGGTACATGCTGGGTACATGCTGGGTACATGCTGCAACATTTCAGTGACATTTCTGCAGAGACTAATGGCCCAACGGATTAACTGCGGGGGTCCCTGGAAGTCCCATTCAAACTGAATGAGACTGCCAGGGACCCCTGCTGTGTTAATCCGATGGGCCATTAGTCTCTGCAGAAATGTCACTGAAATGTACCCAGCATGTACCTGGCTAGTTTAAGGCAAGTTTAAGGCAAGTTTTAGAATACTCGTTGGCTCGTCTGTAGGTCTTACTGTATGTCACAATCAAGCAAGCTGTACGTTGCTATAAGCACACCTGCAATTATGCCCCAGTGCTACAATCGGCTTTCCACAAAATTCAGGAAGGAACAACTGAATTACAACTGACAAACGCAAATCTAGTAATATTACCGTGCCCGAAACCAGATTCCTCACAATGAAATAAACCTCTATAAGGATTCCATCTTTGGCTAGAATTAAACAGAACGGTATCTGGTTGGACACACATCTTTGATAAGGAAAAAGGCACAAGTATACAGATTTTAAGGAAACCGAGGGAGGGAACTTAAGGTGTGAACAGTGAGAAGTAGAGCTCAAATGTATTCTAAGACAGTAGTGTCAACCAGGAGCTGGTTTAGCTCATACTGCTAGAGCTGCTGCCCAGAATAGCAGAGGTTTTGTTTTCTGATCCTGTTGGGCCTGACACCAATATACCATTCCTCTTAAGGTGCCTTAGACTTGTCAATATAGTTCTTCTAGAAAGTCTTTTAGGAAGTGTGCGATGTGAGCCATTTAAATATATTTTGCATACCTCTCATATGTCTCCAGTATGCTACTTTTTTAGCACAGGTATCTCTCCATATGTTATTTTGAGGGGACATATATGTGTTTGGGTGCTCTCTCACATCTGCATTTTGACATTTTAAAAAATGTGACTCAGTCTGGGGATCTTCATTCATAGAAATAAAAGGAATTTACCTTTTTGAGAAAAAATCAGGAAATCCACGGTAGATTCAAATTTCTGAGAAAACTTTGCTCATCTTTAGCTGAGACCACATGTTTAGTACCCAAAGTGAGCAAGTGGTCGTGATCTTGGAAGACCGACGGCACTTGAGTTTCACCATTCTTACGACAGTGAAAGGGTTAATCAACCTTCTTTGCTTATGGAGAAATTCACAAAAGCCTTTGTTATTTATGGTCTTAGCTAAATAATTATTATATTAAATCAGAAGAAATATGTTGTTAAATTAAATGATAATCTTGATTTGAAGCCAGTAAGCAAACTCATTTTCAATGTTTGTCCTACAATTAAAGGGTTGCCTAGCAAAAACATGTCTTGAGTGGTACATTGCACTGAGTTGGATAAGAAAACAGTAATTGGACTAATTTTTAACTCTATGCATATTTCAGTTTTTAGTTTTTGCATTAGAAAATTATAAATATACTGTAAATTCTTTTTTGTGGTATAAGACTTTTTAAAGAAAAAATGTGCAGTAAAAATGTAATATCTTTAATCCAAGTGTAATTGATGGGGATGTAACATTCTGTTTTAAGAATTTCAGATACATGAGCAAAAACAAAAACATGAAAAGAGTGCACAACTCTTACAGAGGTATTAAAATGAACAATGAAAGAGTAAAACAGCACGTACAAGATTAAAGATAAATATGGGCTTATCACATGGGGTGGTCACTACAAGACTGGAAATTGTAGAGCTAGAAACTGCTGCATCCCGCGTCTCAATATCCATGTTACTGCTGAAGTATGTAAGGCTTCAGGATGTTTTATCTATTATGTGTTTGCAATTCAGATATGTCTATCAGCTATCAAGATGTCAGATTATGTATAGTGCCATATTTATGACACTAGAGTATTTATCAACCCCATGAATCCCACTAATGCCTCTTTCTTTTGTATTTATTCTTCTCTCCCATTGTTATGCGATTTTCTGAAAACTATATCATATCTCCCCTTTTATGGATTGCATTTTGTATGTATATGTTTTATATTTTTGTACATTTATTATTTTAATACATTTCATGTGGTCCAATCTACAGTATGTGTTTTTTAAATGACTAGTGTTCACTCCCAGCATGTATGTTTAGAAGATGAGGATCATTTTTCATTATATAAACATCTGCATTAAAGGGTATGCTGTATTTTATTTACTCCCATTGTATTTTTTGTTATATAAATATCTGTATTTTATTGTAGGTACTGTATAATATTTTAATGTTGTTACTATTATATCTGCGTCCCTGTATACAACAGAGACTGCGACTATTCTAACACAAACCAGTGGCAATCACCAAAAAGACCCAGGTACACCCAGGTTCATGCTGGGTACATGCCTTCTTAAACTTGCCTTAAACTAGACACGGCATTTCTGCATTGATTAATGGCCCATCAGATTAACAGCGGGGGTCCCTGGCAGTCCCATTCAAACTGAATGGGACTGCCAGGAACCCCTGCTGTGTTAATCCTATGGGGCATTAGTCAATGCAGAAATGCCTTAAACTTGCCTTAAACTAGCCAGGTTACACCCAGCACATACCCAGAATGTAACCGGGCTAGTTTAAGGCAAGCTTTAGAATAGTTGTGGTTTCGTCTGTACATCTTGAATGTAATATATGTTGTGTTCATTATATTTGGCACATACTGGGTTAATTTAGCTAGTGGTAATGATCTACTGATCCCTGAGGAAGCTGCTTGAGGCAGTGAAATGCGTTGGGTGATTGTTGACCGAGGCAAACTCTGTGCGCCACAAGCAGGAAGTGCTATCACAGCAATGTGCGGAGGAGCAGGGGGAAGGCATCTACTCCATTTGGGGATGTTTGCTGTTCTGTTGTTTAACCCTGAGTGGTCTAAATGCAAATTTGACAAAGATGAGAATGTGAGTTTATCTCCACTTGTGTTTTACTTGGTTCTTAACTGTATAAAAGGTATTGCACCATGTCTTGCCTTTCTTTTTTATAATATGGAGAGAGGATTTTCTGAGATACAGAGGATTTTACACTAGGAATGTACAGTACAGTACACACCTTTGTTATACCTGTGAGTTTAACCCATCACTGCCTGTTATACTACCAGGAGTGTGGGAGTGGACTTTCCCCCCCTGCTCTACTTAAATCCAAACAAAATATAGACAAACTGCACTATATTATTGTTTATTTCTACATACAGTATGTTATGTGTAAGCATCTTCGGAGAACTGCAATCAAATCTTTTATTGAGCATTAAGCTGTAAGGTCATCTTTTTCACTTTAAGAGTCTCATAGCCATTTTTTATCACCAGAGTTCATTAGCACTCTCTTTATGGGTATTTTGATGTGGACTTGAGCTTTCATGTTCTTTGTGCAGCAGACCTCTAGGATTATATTCCTTTCCCAGATGACAAAGGAAGCATTTTACATGTATTCTTTTATATATATATATAGAGTCACGTGAAAAAGAAAGTACACCCTCTTTGAATTCCATGGTTTAACAAATCAGGACATAATAACAATCATTAATTAGGTAAATCAAATCAAATCAAAAATTAGGTAAATACAACCGCAGATGAACAACAACACATGACATATTACACTGTGTCATGATTTATTTAACAAAAATAAAGCCAAAATGGAGAAGTTATGTGTGAAAAACTAAGTACACCTCTACTGCTTCCATAGGAATTATGATGCTAACTAGCAGACAGGTGCTGCTAATCAAATGCCCTTGATTAATTGATCATCAGCAAGTGTGACCACCTCAGTTAGCATGTTAAATGTTAAATGTTAAAGTTCATGAAAGTACAATTAGAAAAAGACTGAACAAGTACTGTATGGTTTGTTTGGAAGGGTTGCCAGGAGAAAGCCTCTTCTCTCTAAATAGAACATGGCAGCACGGCTCAGGTTTGCAAAGTTGCATCTGAACAAACCACAAGACTTCTACAACAATGTCCTTTGGACAGACGATACCAAAGTGGAGATGTTTGGCCATAATGCACAGCGCCACATTTGGCAAAAACCAAACACAGTACAGTACATCAGAACAAACACCTCATACCAACTGTCAAGCACGGTGGTGGAGGGTTGATGATTTGGGCTTGTTTTTGCAGCCACAAGACCTGGGAACCTTGCAGTCATTGAGTCGACCATGAACTCCTCTGTATACCAAAGTATTTTAGAGTCAAAAGTGAAGCCATCTGTCCGACAGCTAAAGCTTGGCCGAAATTGGGTCATGCAATAGGACAATGATCCCAAGCACACCAGCAAATCTACAACAGAATGGCTGAAAAAGAAAAGAATCGTGGTGTTGCAATGGCCCAGTCAAAGTGCAGACCTCAACCCGATTGAAATGCTGTAGCTGGACCTTTAGAGAGCTGTGCATAAACAATTGCCCACAAACCTCAATGAACTGAAGCAACGTTGTAAAGACGAGAGGGCCAACATTCCTCCACAACGATGTGTTGACTAATAAAGTCATACAGAAAAGAATCACTTCAAGTTATTGCTGCTAAAGGTGGTTCTACAAGCTATTGAATCTTAAGGTGTATTTAGTTTTTCACACATGGCTTCTCCATTTTGGCTTTATTTTTGTTAAATAAATCATGACACCGTGTAATATGTCATGTGATGTTGTTCATCTGAGGTTGTATTACCTAATTTTAAGACCTGCTTAGGAACAGATGATTGTTATTATGTCCTGAAATCTAAAACAATGGAATTCAAAGAAGGTGTTCTTTTTCACATGACTATATATATATATATATATATATATATATATATATATATATATATATATATATATATATATATATATATATATATATATATATATATATATATATACATGTAGAGGTATCAGTACCGTGTTAGCCGAGCTTCAATAATCAAAAAATAAATAGATGATACCGTTCTGTGGCTAACAAAATGCTTTTATTTGTGCGAGCTTTCGAGATACACTGATCTCTTCTTCCGGCGATGTTACAATGAATGAAGCAAGGATTACTTAAAAACAGTGTCTCTTGGAATGTATATATATATATATAAATATATATATAAAAAAAAATATATATATATATATATATATATATATATATATATATATATATATATATACACAGTGGTCGGCAAATCACCCAAAAATCTACTCGCCGAACAAAAAATCTACTCGCCACCTAGCCCCGCCACCAGCCCCGCCCCCAGCCCCGCTTTAAAAAAAAATTAATTAATAAATTCCTAGTAAGAACAACATTCGTCTTTGACATTAGTTTATATATTGTATTACATTATACTACAATTAGTCCTTGTTACGTGTGTGTGTGTGTGTGTGTGTGTGTGTGTGTGTGTGTGTGTGTGTGTGTGTGTGTGTGTGTGTGTGTGTGTGTGTGTGTGTGTGTGTGTGTGTGTAAATGTCGGATTTAGAAAAAAAGCCAGATGTTAATGACTAGTTTCCTGAACCCCATAACTAGTGCCTGGATGCCCCCGCTTCACAATATCTAAAGCAGCAATCCCACCTGGGATCTTACCTGATCCGCTGTCCCTCAATGTCCAGGTACCCTCATTCCCGCAATGTTATACATTGGAGGGGGGGTGTTCCCTACCTGTCTTCTGGGTTAGGGGGGATTCATATGTCTTCCGTTTGAAGCTCGAGAGTTAGATCTGGAAGAAAGCAGTATAGGTTATTTCGGTGTAGGTATAGGGCAGTTAAGATATATAGGGTAAATAAGAGATCCAGAGTGTGAGAGAGAGAGTGTGGGTGAGAGACAGACAGAGAGAGTGTGAATGAGAGAGCGAGAGAGAGTGGGTGAGAGAGAGAGAGACAGAGAGAGAGGGAGAGAGTGT